>NW_025535979.1:0-73205 GCF_020615455.1 Coregonus clupeaformis | reverse complement strand
CTAAAACATGACATTCCATGAGAGCAAGATTAGATTTTAAGCTCTACATCATCTCAAGTTTATTTTTTATTGTGTTGTGAAGACTGACCTCAGGCTATTGTGGGATATAGTCTGGATTAAACCTCATAGGAAGACGGTTTTATCATGTGGAGGTTTCATTCAGGTCGCTGTTTAGCTAAATTACATGTCTGTCTTTGGCAGGAGAGAGACCAGACTCTCACTCTGACAGCGGGAAGAGTCCTTCAGGGGAACCAGACCCAGAGACGCCCAAACCAGTGAGACGACACCCGTGCTCCCACTGTGCAAAGAGTTTTACTCATTTAGGAAGTCTGAAAATGCACGAGAGAATACATACAGGAGAAAAGCCTTACCACTGCTCCAACTGTGGAAAAAGTTTTGCTCAGTTAGGGGCCCTGGTTGGGCATGAGAGAACACACACAGGAGAGAAGCCTTATCACTGTTCCCACTGTGGAAAGAGTTTTAGGTGGTATGGGAGCCTGAAGGAGCATGAGAGGACACACACAGGAGAAAAGCCTTACCAATGTTCCCAGTGTGAAAAGAGTTTTACCCATCGAGGGAGCCTGAAAATGCATGAAAGAATACACACAGGAGAAAAGCCCTACCAATGTTCCCAGTGTGAAAAGAGTTTTACCAGATCATGGGACCTGAAAAAGCATGAGAGAACACACACAGGAGAAAAGCCTTACCAACATACTAAAACACAGGAGGACAAGACATACCACTGCTCTCATTGTGGAAAGACATTTTCCCAGTCAGAGGACCTGAAATCCCATGAGAGAATAGAGATGCTGTGTTCTGACTTATGTTTTTGACTTTGGTAGCTTGCTAGACAACATAGCCAAAACATAATAGCTCTTGAGATTATTTCGGTGTCACTGTGTTTAAGAAAATATATGTTGTATAGATAGTTACCCCATTTATTTCATATGTAAGTTACTAATCAGCTGGCTGAATAGCTAGAATAGCCTAACACTAGGCTAGTAGCTCATCTTAACTAGCTAACATCCTCCTATCTGGCTAAGTAACACTAGGCTAATGCTAACAAGCTAGCTAACATCCTCCTATCTGGCTAAGTAACACTAGGCTAATGCTAACAAGCTAGCTAACATCCTCCTATCTGGCTAAGTAACACTAGGCTAATGCTAACAAGCTAGCTAACATCCTCCTATCTGGCTAAGTAACACTAGGCTAATGCTAACTAGCTAGCTAACATCCTCCTATCTGGCTAAGTAACACTAGGCTAATGCTAACTAGCATCCCCGACCATGAGCTCACTAAGCTACTCTCCTCCTGCTAAAGAAGAGGAGGTCTGCTGGATGGAGAAAGAGGGTCTGTGGCTGAACGTTGTTGTGAAAGAGGAGAAGGAAGAGGAGGATGTTACAGTAAAAAAAGAAGGGGAGGAAGTTACAGTGAAGGAAGAGGAGGAAGTTACAGTGAAGGAAGAGGAGGAAGTTACAGTGAAAGAAGAGGAGGAAGTTACAGTGAAGGAAGAGGAGGAAGTTACAGTGAAGGAAGAGGAGGAAGTTACAGTGAAGAAAGAGGAGGATACCGTTCTTGGAGTGAAGGAGGAGGGAGAGAACTGTCATATTGGAAGAGGAGAAGGAAACAGTACTTACTGTTTTTCACAACACAATGCCACAGATGTCTCAAGTTTTGAGGGAGTGTGCAATTGGCATGCTGACTGCAGGAATGTCCACCAGAGCTGTTGCCAGAGAATTTAATGTCAATTTCTCTACCATAAGCCGATCCCACAGACCACGTGTAACCACACCAGCCCAGGACATCCACATCCGGCTTGTTCACTTAAGGGATCGTCTGAGATCAGCCGCCCGAACAGCTGATGAAACTGAGGAGTATTTCTGTCTGTAATAAAGTCCTTTTGTGTGGAAAAAACTAATTCTGATTGGCTAGGCCTGACTCCCCAATGGGTGGACCTATGCCATCCCAGGCCCACCCATAGCTGCACCCCTCCCCAGTCATGTGAAATCCATAGATTAGGGCCTTATTAATTTATTTCAATTGACTGATTTCCTTATATATATATGAACTGTAACTCAGTAAAATCTTTGAAATTGTTGCATGTTGCATTTATATTTTTGTTCAGTATACTTTTTATGAGAAAATGTGCAAGAATTGAAGGTGCCAACAAATGTTATAGTCATCATAAGAATATTTTGCTGTCATAATACAAACAAATCTGCTCCTCCTCGATTAACTTCACTCTTTTCAGCTTCTGCCCACCACCTAATAACACAACCACACCACAGATAGAACAATGAGCCAGATATTTCACCTGATGTATAAATGTTAAGCATCCGGTTGACGTTTCCACTCACTACCAAATATGGTGATGAGAGGAAGCCCAGTGGCGGGAGAAGATGGAGATCGAGTGAGACATTCTGCAAATTTTCTCCTCGATGAAACATTTAATCTCAATACAGTTTTTATGTTTCCAAAACTTGAATCTATATTAAACACTGGGGTCTAGGGTTTGTAGACTTTACCCTTTGCCACTGTAAAAAAATAAAAAATAATAATAATAATAAAAAAAAGGGCGAATTGAGTTATTGCCCAAGCAAGTAGAGTAGGCGTTCCATAATGGGAATATGCAAATAAATGCTAGATCGCGCCAATAGGATCTCTCTTGCTCCTGCTTGGCTCTGCCCACCTCCTTGCTTGTTCTGCCCACAATTATTAATTTGCTCCCATTGGAAACGACAGACTCTGGTCTATCTTGGGTTAGTTATATAAAATCTTCGGCCACACAGTCCGTGAAGAGCATGAGGTGTGGCTGAGGTTAGCCAGTTTGAGCTAGCTACCGAGCTAGCATACGAACTCAGGAGCACAGACTACATCCATATGACGTTGAGAAATAGTGCATTGTGGGTAGTTTAGAAGATATCCGGAAATAAGTTAATAAATATGTAATAAACATAACTATGTTTGTGCTTATAGGTAACCAGATTGTGACTACAACAAAGTTACTACGTCTTTAAAACGACACTGTTTTGTTACATTGAAGTAAAAATCGTGTCGATGAAGAACAGAAGAAGCGTGCACTGGATCTGGCTAAATTGTCCACGTCAGAAGTAACGTGTAATGATCTTCGGAGCAGGGCGCCTGCCAAAGGAGTTATAGCTGGGGTCTCATTGGATAACGATGACGAGTACCATGGTCCTCTGTAGCTCAGCTGGTAGAGCACGGCGCTTGTAACGCCAAGGTAGTGGGTTCGATCCCCGGGACCACCCATACAAAAAAAAAAAATATGATGCACGCATGACTGTAAGTCGCTTTGGATAAAAGCGTCTGCTAAATGGCATATTATATTATTACCTTAGTCAGAAAATCCCCAGGGGTGGTCAGTGCATGTCGCCTGACCCGTATGGTACATGGGAGGAAGGAGAAAAGCCTGTCGATATTATTATTATTGTTGTTTGAGGAGACTCTGCCTGAATATGTGAAGCTTGGATATGTGAGGTATGCGGTGAGAGCACTTGTCCATACCATTACAGTGTGGAAATTGTAAAGGGTATGGTCAAATGTTTGCAGACGTTGCTTGTGTTTTAAATCAATCGGGTGATCTGGATACACTCATTGTGAATTTCACCTTTATTTAACCAGGTAAGCCAGTTGAGAACAAGTTCTCATTTACAACTGCGACCTGGCCAAGATAAAGCAAAGCAGTGTGATAAAAACAACAACAACACAGAGTTACATATGGGGTAAAACAAAACGTACAGTCAAAAACACAATAGAAAATGTGTGCAAATGTAGTAAGTTATGGAGGTAAGGCAAAAAATAGGCCATGGTGCAAAATAATTACAATTTAGTATTAACACTGGAGTGAGATATGTGGAAAAGATGATGTGCAAATAGAGATACTGGGGTGCAAATTAGCAAAATAAATAACAATATGGGGATGAGGTAGTTGGGTGGGCTAATTTCAGATGGGCTGTGTACAGGTGCAGTGATCGGTAAGGTGCTCTGACAACTGATGCTTAAAGTTAGTGAGGGAGATAAGTGTCTCCAGCTTCAGAGATTTTTGCAGTTCGTTCCAGTCATTGGCAGCAGAGAACTGGAAGGAATGGCGGCCAAAGGAGGTGTTAGCTTTGGGGATGACCAGTGAGATATACCTGCTGGAGCACATACTACGGGTGGGTGTTGCTATGGTGACCAGTGAGCTAAGGTAAGACGGGGATTTGCCTAGCAGTGATTTATAGATGACCTGGAGCCAGTGGGTTTGGTGACGAATATATATATATATATATATATATATATATATATTTTTTTTTTTTGTAGAATATGTAGTGAGGGCCAGCCAACGAGAGCGTACAGGTCACAATGGTGGGTAGTATATGGGGCTTTGGTGACAAAACGGATGGCACTGTGATAGACTACATCCAATTTGCTGATTAGGGTGTTGGAGGCTATTTTGTAAATGACATCGCCGAAGTAAAGGACCTGTTGTCTGGACCTCTGGCTGTCTCTATGGGGGTGCCACAGGGTTCAATTCTCGGGCCGACTCTATTCTCTGTGTATATCAATGATGTCGCTCTTGCTGCTGGTTACTCTCAGATCCACCTCTACGCAGACGACACCATTTTGTATACATCTGGCCCTTCATTGGACACTGTGTTAACAAACCTTCAAACGAGCTTCAATGCCATACAACACTCCTTCCGTGGCCTCCAACTGCTCTTAAACACTAGTAAAACTAAATGCATCGAACGCTGCTTCAATCGAACGCTGCTTGCACCCGCCAGCCCCGACTAGAATCACTACTCTCGGCGGGTCTGATTTAGAATATGTGGACAACTACAAATACCTAGGTGTCTGGTTAGTCCATAAACTCTCCTTCCAGACACACATTAAGCATCTCCAATCCAAAGTTAAATCTAGAATCGGCTTCGTGGCACCCACGACCAGCCCGGGAAACCAGATTGCATGGATTGGAAGAAAATTGATTTTGTGGAATTTATAGCCACAGTGATTAATTGTACAGCACAAGTGTCAAAGAAGCTGAATATCATTATCTGCATCCGATAAGTTTTTTTGGGGCTCCAAGACTTCACGGCAGAAGCACTACAAGGACATTTGTCGCTAGGAAATGTCCTGCCGTCACAGGAGGCTTCTGAGCCTGTGTTGGGACCTGATTAGAATGAGTTTTTTTTAACAGAAAATCAGGTTGATTTAGTTTAGTTAATTTATTTTGGGGTAGTTTGGATGATATTTTTTATTGTTACCCAAATGTTTTCCCTTTTTGGCATCTCTATTATCCACCCGCACAGTAGGTGGCGGAATGCACATTTAATTGTTGCGAACGCCGTTATACCATAGAAGAAGAATACGTATAATCTAGTGGACGGGACGCTTCTTTCAACAGCAGCAACAGTTAGTCAGACACCTCGGTAGCTTGCTAGACAAAATAGCCCAACCAATAAAGCTCTTTAGACGCTTTCGTGTATATGAGCCACTGTGTTTTAAACCCACTTCTGTCGTCTAGTTGGTTATCCCATTTAATTTCATATTTACTGTGTTGTTGTTATTGGTCAGCTAGCTGGCTGGTTAAGTTAGCACTAGCCTAGCTAGCTAACATCCCCGACCATGAGGTCACTAAGCTACTCTCCTCCTGCTAAAGAAGAGGAGGTCTGCTGGACGGAGAAAGAAGCTCTAGTGAAAGAGGAGGAGGAAGAGGAGGATGTTACAATACAAAAACAAGTAGAGGGTGAAGCTGTTACCGTGAAAGAAGAAGAGAAAGACGTTACAGTGAAAGAAGAGGAAGACGCGTTCAGAGTGAAAGAGGGGGAGGATGTTACAGTGAAAGAAGAGGAAGACGCGTTCAGAGTGAAAGAGGAGGAGGATGTTACAGTGAAAGAAGAGGATGGAGTGGAGGAGGGGAAGGTTACGGTCACATTGAAAGAAGGAGAAGAGAAGCCTGGAGATCTGATTAACAACAGTACATACAGTAAGCACTATCTTAAAAAACGGGCACAAACTCTGTTGTTGAACTATTGTGAATATTCTCCACTTGAATATGTTTCTGACCTGCATGCAATTACTACATCTGCAGAGACCTGCATACAATTACTACACCTCATCTGCAGAGACCTGCATACAATTACTACACCTCATCTGCAGAGACCTGCATACAATTACTACACCTCATCTGCAGAGACCTGCATACAATTACTACACCTCATCTGCAGAGACCTGCATGCTCAAATCAAATAACATTTTATTGGTCGCATACATATGTTTAGCAGATGTTATTGCGGGTGTAGTGAAATGCTTGTGTTCCTAGCTCCAACCGTGCAGTAATATCTAAACAATACACAACAATACACACATCTAAAAGTAAAAGAATGGAATTAAGAAATATATAAATATTAGGACGAGCAACGTCGGAGTGGCATTGACTAGAATACAGTAGAATACAGTATATACATATGAAATGAGTAAAACAGTATGTAAACATGACTAAAGTGACCAGTGTTCCATTATTAAAGTGACCAGTGTTCCATTATTAAAGTGACCAGTGATTCCATGTCTATGTACAGTGCATTCGGAAAGTATTCAGACCCCTTCACTTGTTCCACATTTTGTTACGTTACAGCCTTATTCTAAAATGGATTAAATCTTTTTTTTTCTCTCCCCCTCATCAATCTACACACAATAACCCCATAATGACAAAGCAAAAACAGGTTTTTATAAAAAAATGTCTGAGTCCGGAGAATAAATAATAAACTGAACGAAAAGATAAATTCAACAATTTCAAAGATTTTACTAAGTTACAGTTAATATAAGGTGAAAAAATCTGTCGATGTGCCCTTAAGCAAGGCACTTAACCCTAAATGCTCCTGTAAGTCGCTCTGGATAAGAGCGTCTGCTAAATGACTAAAATGTAAATGTAAATAAGGAAATCAGTCAATTGAAATAAATAAACTAGACCAGCACTTCGGGGCTTTTTAAATAAATAAACTAGACCAGCCCTTCGGGGCTTTTTAAATAAATAAACTAGACCAGCCCTTCGGGGCTTTTTAAATAAATAAACTAGACCAGCCCTTCGGGGCTTTTTTAACTAAATAAACTAGACCAGCCCTTCGGGGCTTTTTAAATAAATAAACTAGACCAGCCCTTCGGGGCTTTTTAAATAAATAAACTAGACCAGCCCTTCGGGGCTTTTTAAATAAATAAACTAGACCAGCCCTTCGGGGCTTTTTAAATAAATAAACTAGACCAGCCCTTCGGGGCTTTTTAAATAAATAAACTAGACCAGCCCTTCGGGGCTTTTTAAATAAATAAACTAGACCAGCCCTTCGGGGCTTTTTAAATAAATAAACTAGACCAGCCCTTCGGGGCTTTTTAAATAAATAAACTAGACCAGCCCTTCGGGGCTTTTTAAATAAATAAACTAGACCAGCCCTTCGGGGCTTTTTAAATAAATAAACTAGACCAGCCCTTCGGGGCTTTTTAAATAAATAAACTAGACCAGCCCTTCGGGGCTTTTTTTCCCCCTCCTGCACATACTGTTGTAGTTTTTTTTTTACTGTTACAAACTGTCTTTCTATTTCTGCTAATAAACTAAACTGCTTGTATATATTCATAAAGCTAAGAACATTAGCAACTTCATAGTTAAGAACACTATAACAATATGGAAGACAATGAAACGTATTCTACAAGAACCAATATGACTCTAAAGAAACACAACCTTATGGAACAATCCTTGGAGAGCTTTTCAGAATTCACCGATAAATTGGTCCACACATGGAAAACTAAAGGCATAGAAAACCGTAAATGACTTGGTAATAGGAAATACATTTATTTCCATGACAGAATTAAAAAGCAACTTTGAACTGACCAATGTAGATATTTTTTTAATACATGCAACTTAAAGGTTTCATATCAGGAAAATGTCGATTTTAAATCTTTTGGACATCGGAAAAGTCTTGAGGGAATCCTATTTGAGTCAGACAAGGATATTCCTATAATAGGTCATATATACAAAACCTTGCAGGGATCCGACTGACAACCGCTGGAACCAAGACTTACAAAAGAAGATGGAAGGAGTGTTGGGACGGTTAACATATGCATTACCCGTTGACTATTGTGAATAACTAACGGCTATCAACCAATCAGCATCCAGAATCCAAAGGAACAGTTTTCTAATGAGGGATCCTTATTGTTGTTGTACTTTTTATTGAAACAGGAAGTCACCATTGAGACCAGGGTCTCTTTCACAAGGGAGCCCTGCACATAACATTGACAAGACCAAATCAATTCAAAAACAGACTACAATACCAGCACAATCTATCACCATCCAGAACAACAGCCACTTCCTCAGCAACTAGTTTCCCTATCAATATTTGAATTGCCCTGTGTATTTTGCAGTTGGTTCCAGCAAGTCTGGATTAAACCTCATAGGAAGACTGTTTTATCATATGGAGATTTCATTTAGGTCTCTCTGTTTAACCAAATACTCTGTTTGTCTTTGGCAGGAGAGAGACCAGACTCTCCCTCTAACAGTGGAAAAGGTCCATCAGGGGAACAAGACCCAGAGACGCCCAAACCAGCGAGACCACACTCCTGCTCCCAGTGTAATAAGAGTTTCACCCTGTTATGGAACCTGAAAAAGCATGAGAGAACACACACAGGAGAGAAGCCTTTCCAATGCTCCCAGTGTGGAAAGAGTTTTACCCAGTTAGGGACCCTGAAAAGGCATGCGAGAACACACACGGGAGAGAAGCCTTTCCAATGCTCGCATTGTGGAAAGGGTTTTGCACTGTTAGGGAACCTGAAAAGGCATGAGAGAACACAAAGAGGAGAGAAACCTTCCAATGCTCCTAGTGTGGAAATAGTTTTACACGGTTAGGGAACCTGAAAGAACATAAAATAATACACACAGGAGAGAAACCTTTCTAATGTTCCCAGTGTGGAAAGAGTTTTACCCAGTTAGGGAACCTGAAAAGGCATGAGAGAACACACACACTCTTTCCAGTGCGCCCAGTGTGGAACCGGACCTAAAACCGGAAAATAACAAAACATTTGAGGAACAGAAACAGAACCGGTAACGAAAGTGATCTCTACTGTTCTGGAACAGAACCTTTATTTTAAAAGCTTGGGAACTGGTTAATTATGTTATTTTAAAAGTAATTGCCTAGTGAAAATCTCATTTTAATAAGTTAATATTCTGTTAACTCATACCCAAATAATGTTATTGACTCATCCTATACTCGTATGTGGCCAAAGCATCAATTGGAGAAAAAACACTTAATAAAACCCAATCTCAAACTTGTATCTAAAACAGACTGTTTCAAAAATGCTTCCTATTTCCTCATAGAGGAGGATGAGCTGGCCAATCAGCGGTCTAGAGGAGGATGAGCTGGCCAATCAGCGGTCTAGAGGAGGATGAGCTGGCCAATCAGCGGTCTAGAGGAGGATGAGCTGGCCAATCAGCAGTCTAGAGGAGGATGAGCTGGCCAATCAGCGGTCTAGAGGAGGATGAGCTGGCCAATCAGCGGTCTAGAGGAGGATGAGCTGGCCAATCAGCGGTCTAGAGGAGGATGAGCTGGCCAATCAGCGGTCTAGAGGAGGATGAGCTGGCCAATCAGCGGTCTAGAGGAGGATGAGCTGGCCAATCAGCGGTCTAGAGGAGGATGAGCTGGCCAATCAGCGGTCTACTCTCGTTAATATTTTTCATGACCTGTATACCCCCACACCATTCCAACGCAGAAAAGCTGCTTTTTAACATACGTAAATGACAATTTTTTGGAAGGAAAACCAATTTCACTCATATTGTAAGTAATTATAGGTCATATTTAATAGAAATCTAGAAACACTGGGCAGTTACTTTTAAGTTCCAGGCATTTTCTTACAGTCTCACAGAAATGCCAACGAAGCGCCTATGCAAAGCTCTCACTCAGAAACATCTTCCAGTGTCCGCCTACGAGCTGAAAATCTTTGCCAGTGTGGCCGTTTGCGAACTGCCCCCTCCCCCCCCATCGAAGCCAAGGCTACAGTACTGACTTACAAGCTTGATTTCAGAAGATGGGGAGAGAAATTTCAGTCGCGTCTCGCGCCTTACACTTGTTGTCTGTCCATCGAGCATGTAAACAACTAGCTTGCCCGCTCCATAGCAAGCTGCTCTATCCGCACTGATTGGTGAAGTCATTTAATGAGCTAAATGTTTTTTTAAAAGAGTTGCTTTCACAGGTTAAGAAAGGAACGATATGTACCGGTACCTTATTTGGGTTTGAACCGGTTCAGAACTTTATTTTGCTGGTCTGAACCAATGACGTATATATAAACCCTGGATTGCTGATGCTATGTATTGTTATTTGGGTTCGAACCGGTTCAGAACATTATTTTGCTGGTCTGAACCAATGACGTATATAAACCCTGGATTGTTGATGCTATGTATTGTTATTTGGGGTTTGAACCGGTTCAGAACTTTATTTTGCTGGTCTGAACCAATGACGTACAGTGGGGAGAACAAGTATTTGATACACTGCCGATTTTGCAGGTTTTCCTACTTACAAAGCATGTAGAGGTCTGTTATTTTTATCATAGGTACACTTCAACTGTGAGAGACGGTATCTAAAATAAAAATCCAGAAAATCACATTGTATGATTTTTAAGAAATTAATTTGCATTTTATTGCATGACATAAGTATTTGATCACCTACCAACCAGTAAGAATTGCGGCTCTCACAGACCTGTTCGTTTTTCTTTAAGAAGCCCTCCTGTTCTCCACTCATTACCTGTATTAACTGCACCTGTTTGAACTCGATACTTGTATAAAAGACACCTGTCCACACACTCAATCAAACAGACTCCAACCTCTCCACAATGGCCAAGACCAGAGAGCTGTGTAAGGACATCAGGGATAAAATTGTAGACCTGCACAAGGCTGGGATGGGCTACAGGACAATAGGCAAGCAGCTTGGTAAGAAGGCAACAACTGTTGGCGCAATTATTAGAAAATGGAAGAAGTTCAAGATGACGGTCAATCACTCTCGGTCTGGGGCTCCATGCAAGATCTCACCTCGTGGGGTATCAATGATCATGAGGAAGGTGAGGGATCAGCCCAGAACTACACGGCAGGACCTGGTCAATGACCTGAAGAGAGCTGGGACCACAGTCTCAAAGAAAACCATTAGTAACACACTATGCCGTCATGGATTAAAATCCTGCAGCGCACACAAGGTCCCCCTGCTCAAGCCAGCGCATGTCCAGGCCCGTCTGAAGTTTGCCAATGACCATCTGGATGATCCAGAGGAGGAATGGGAGAAGGTCATGTGGTCTGATGAGACAAAAATAGAGCTTTTTGGTCTAAACTCCACTCGCCGTGTTTGGAGGAAGAAAAAGGATGAGTACAACCCCAAGAACACCATCCCAACCGTGAAGCATGGAGGTGGAAACATCATTCTTTGGGGATGCTTTTCTGCAAAGGGGACAGGATGACTGCACCGTATTGAGGGGAGCAGGGGCGGTCTGTTCAATAGGGCGATATGGGCGACGCACTGCCAAACGGGAAAAGGAAGGGATTTTTTTTCTAATCAATTATATCACGGCAACAGTAGTTATCAGTGTTCTAATCTGATCTGACTGCCACAGAAATGTCCAATCAGGCTAAAGTCGTGCTTCAAATGGCCCCGCCCGTTTTTGGGGCGATTTCAGTCAGGTTGAAAATCGCCCAGAAGTCTCTCATAGCCTCTCATGTAAAATCAATTTTTTTCAAATTTCAAAGCTTTCAATACAATCTCTATGGGTGTCTGAGGGCTTGCACTTACGCGCTTTCGTCATACGTGACGTAACCATGAACGTAACTAAGAAAATAGCGAGTAGCAGCGTCTCTGTTGCGACCTGCAGTGTGGCGTTATCTTATGTTTTTAATTTGTACACTTAGTGGCGTTATTTTATGTTTTTAATTTGTACACTTAGTTTACAAACATTCTGCCAACCATGGATTTCCAGTGGTGGGTTTTGGACTGATCTTGTTGATCGTGTACATACCCGCTACGAACGGACTAAATAATGAAAACGTTGCTGGCAGCGGAATCCAATACAGCTGGGAGACTTGGCTGGATGACAGAGTCCCGGACAGAGAAGTGGAGCCGGCCGGCTTCACCCTGGTCAGAGCGGACCGCGATCTGACAGTCACAGGGAAAATCGATCCTGGTAAGAGAGCGACTCTGTACCCCCGACATTGAACTGCTTTCTGTGTCACTGCGACCTTACTATCTGCCCCGTGAGTTCCCCCAATTGTTTGTTACCGTTGTGTACTGTTGATAATCACAAGTTTACTGGAGAACTGAGACCAAGTAGAGACTTTGGACAGGGTGGATATGGTATAATAAAGGCAGTTTATTCAGAGGTAAAGATATCTGGAATCGCGTGCACGGACTCGTTCGTCAAACTCTTAGGGAGCTATCTGAAGAGAGCCCCGAAAACATTGTGTGCAGACATTTTATACAATAAATGATGTAGGTTGAATCTAGTAGTTCTGATCTTCTGATTGGTCCTGATGAGTTAGGCGAGGTCCCCTCCACTGTTGCATTGGCTCTGAGTCGGGTTCTCTGTCTTCAAATGTTCAGCCTAAAGAGAGGGGATTTTTGTGTGTGTGTGTGTGTGTTTAACAGTGATGATGTGTGTGTGTGTGTGTGTGTTATCAGTGATGATGTGTGTGTGTGTGTGTGTGTGTGTGTGTGTGTGTGTCCTCAGAGCAAGAACTCGTGAGTTGGAAGAACTGAGAGACCTATGGCGTGGGTGTTGTCCTTGGCCACCTGCTGACAAGGCTGACAAGATAGGACTCTTTTGTCCATTGTTATAGGATAGGAACAGCATTGATTGAAAACAAACGCCCAACACAAAATGGGTCATGCACAAGATTTTAGTCAGACCAAGCTATAACATTATATATTTACTACGACAGTACATTCAACCAAAAGCTAATATAACAAAGGCATCAGAGATTATTTATAATCTGTCACAGAAACTGGAATCCATCTCCCCAGATCAGTCAATAAATGCTTCTGGTATTGACTTATATGCTGCCCCTGTCTTCATGTTGTTGCTGGACATATCTTTTTTAAAATGTGTGTAGGTCACCTAAATCATCAGAAAAATTGCCCCTCCTGAGAATTTTTTCAGGAGCCGCCACTGGAGGGGAGGATGGATGGGGCCATGTATCGCGAGATCTTGGCCAACAACCTCCTTCCCTCAGTAAGAGCATTGAAGATGGGTCGTGGCTGGGTCTTCCAGCATGAGAACGACCCGAAATACACAGCCAGGGCAACTAAGGAGTGGCTCCGTAAGAAGCATCTCAAGGTCCTGGAGTGGCCTAGCCAGTCTCCAGACCTGAACCCAATAGAAAATCTTTGGAGGGAGCTGAAAGTCCGTATTGCCCAGCGACAGCCCCGAAACCTGAAGGATCTGGAGAAGGTCTGTATGGAGGAGTGGGCCAAAATCCCTGCTGCAGTGTGTGCAAACCTGGTCAAGACCTACAGGAAACGTATGATCTCTGTAATTGCAAACAAAGGTTTCTGTACCAAATATTAAGTTCTGCTTTTCTGATGTATCAAATACTTATGTCATGCAATAAAATGCAAATTAATTACTTAAAAATCATACAATGTGATTTTCTGGATTTTTGTTTTAGATTCCGTCTCTCACAGTTGAAGTGTACCTATGATAAAAATTACAGACCTCTACATGCTTTGTAAGTAGGAAAACCTGCAAAATCGGCAGTGTATCAAATACTTGTTCTCCCCACTGTATATAAACCCTGGATTGCTGATTGGCCATTGAGAGGCTTTGAAGCCACCAGTCGGCCATATTGTTACTCCCCAGTAGGAGCAGTCCTCCATAGGAATTAATGGAATTCTACAGTATTTCAATTAAATGTATTTTAAGTATTTTTTGTAGTGGAGACAGTAATATTAGTACTAAAAAAGATGATACTTAAAGGAAGATGTTATATATTTTTCATGTTTTATTTTTATGTTTACCTCACATAATAATAATAATAATATGCCATTTAGCAGACGCTTTTATCCAAAGCGACTTACAGTTGTGTGCATACATTTTTATGTATAGATGGTCCCGGGGATCGAACCCACTACCCTGGCGTTACAAGCGCAATGCTCTACCAGTTGAGCTACAGAGGACCACAATAATTTGTTTTATTTTTACTTTTTTTGTTTAAAATAAATGCACTGTTGGTTAAGGGCTGTAAGTAAGCATTTCACTGTAATGTCTGCACCTGTTGTATTCGGCGCATGTGACCAATAAAATTTGATTTGATTTGATTTGATTAAGGTGTCTGATAGAGGATAAAGGTGTAAATCCATTTCTATAGCTTCCAATGATGGAGGAGTTCCAAGATGGCTGCTGGGTGGCTTCAATACAGCGCCCCCTGTCAGTCATCCAGGGAACACATCGTTGGCTCGGAACAGTGGAACGGAACCAACTTCTTGGGGGTTCTTTTCAGAATGGAATTTCGATTCCAACCCCCTTGGGGTGTATTCATTACAGTAATTCTGCTGCAAAACGTATCTTAAAACGGAAGCAAACGGAACAAAACGGGGATGGGGGATTTGTCCAATAGAAACTCCAAACAGCTGCAGAAATTCCGTTGTGCAACTGAATCGGCGGAATGAATACACCCGGTTAGGGAGCCTGAAAACGCATGAGAGAATACACAGAGGGGAGGATAAGGCCTACCACTGCTCCCAGTGTGGAAAGTGTTTGTCAGTTAGGGAACCTAATTTTGGAAATACATTTTCCCGGACAGAGGATCTGAAGTCACATGAGAGAATAGAGAGGCTGTGTTCTGACTTATGTTTTGGACTGAGAATTTGTGTTTGTGTTTATGCCACATTAAATCATATTGTTTATATGAAATCATTAAAATAGGCCTAATTTTGTTTGTTTTTTCCTCTTCAGACATGAGCAAATAAGATTAACATTTTTAAATGTGTATTTTGCTTTGATTATTGATTTGGATTGATTGAATACAAGTATGAACCCTTAGATGTTCGTCATATGATTTGGATATATTAAAATATAAATGATTAAGTGGATGAATAGAATGTTTTTTTTTTATTATAACCTTAACCTCATGAATTTAGTTGTGTTTCATTGAGTTAATTTGTGTTCTGGTCTTCAAGCTAAAGGTGTATAAAAATGTGATGACGTTGTTCTGAAAATGTTCATAAAGTTGTTGAGATGAAGAACATTCACTAGCTACCTCATCAATGTTCCCAAAAGTACAGATGCTGATTGTAAAATGTGCCACTAGTGGGCGTTCATTATATACATCTATGTATTGTAACGTTATAGAGCTAAATGCTTATTTAGATATGATCTGTTTGTTTGACTGAATGAATGCAGATGTGTAGTAGGCTATGTTTATTTTTATTTTATTCTCATACAAAAATCTGAACTAATCAAACAACACTTGCTTCTCTTAGTACGTCTCAATACAATAAGGTTAGCTGTTTAGTTAAATACATTTAAAAATAAACTTTTGGTCTGGGAAAAAATAACTTTTCCATCAACTTCCGGGTCAGTAGCTTCAGCCCAACATCACACACACACACACACACCAACTGACACTCACACACACACACACACACACACACACACCAACTGACACTCACACACACACACACATACACACACACACACACACACACCAACTGACACTCACAAGTGCCTCATTGACTATCCTCCGGCAAGCTACCCGGGACAGGGCTAATAACAGCCCATATTTAAGATATGTAGCCTTAGAAAGGTTCATGAAATCATTAACTTGCTAACATCAGATAACGTTCATATACTGGCCACCTCTGAAATTAAACTTAGATAATTCCTTTGACGATACAGTGGTAGCAATACAAGGATATAACATCTACAGAAAAGACAGGAATGCCTGTAGGGGAGGTGTTGCTGTATACGTTCAGAGCCATATTCCTGGAAAGCTTAGAGAGGATCTCATGTCAAATGTTGTTAGTGTTGTGGTTGCAAGGTCACCTGTGGTCCTCTGCAGCTCAGCTGGTAGAGCACGGCGCTTGTAACGCCAGGGTAGTGGGTTCGATCCCCGGGAACACCCATACACAAAAAAAAATTATGCACACATGACTGTAAGTCGCTTTGGATAAAAGCGTCTGCTAAATGGCATATTATTATATTACTATTACCTGCCTCATCTAAAGCCTCTTCTTTTGGGGTGTTGCTATAGGGTCACCAGGAGCTAACAGTCAGTATTTGGATCATGTGTGTGCAATGCTTGGATAGTGCGTGTGATGTTAACAGAGAGGTCTATTTTTCTGGGTGACCCTGAACATTGACTGGTTCGCCATTAGCTGTCCTCTTCAAGAGGAAGTATTGCTCATTATCTTATCTAATGCTGCTGATGCACTCCCTATATGACTACACCAGGGTCACTGGTAACTTCCGGCTTTTCAAAGGTTGAGGTTAGCTCAAATTCTTAGCGACCCTGAGCGACGCGACTTTTTTTTTGGATTGGTTCTCATATGCGCGCTATTTGCATGCGCAACGCCCCACACGCGTCCTCGTCAATTTTGGCTAGAGAGGTTAGCAAGCCAAGCTAAAGTTAGGCTAGCCGGCTAATGCTGCGGCGAGGAAAAACTCGGGTGATGGAGCTTTTCCGAAAAGGAGTTAGAGAGACGACCCTGCCACATAGTAACGACCCATTTAGAGATTAAAATAGAAGCAGCTAGAAGCATTTTGAGCCTTTGTGTGAGAGGAGGATGTATTAGCGGTCTATTTAGAGATTAAAATAGGAGCAGCTAGAAGCATTTTGGAGCCTTTGTGTGAGAGGAGGATGTATTAGCGGTCTATTTAGAGATTAAAATAGGAGCAGCTAGAAGCATTTTGAGACTTTGTGTGAGAGGAGGATGTATTAGCGGTCTTGCCCAATGGGGCTTTGGAGAAAATACTCATTTACCAGCTAGCTAGCTACTTTTAGCTTTAGCTCCAAAGCAATATCAGTTCCCATTGGCTGGTAGTGACCATAACATTGTGGCAGTAAAGTAATTTATAAGAGATCTTATAAAAAAATGTTTTCTCAGGACTCTTTTGTTGAAGCTGTAAAACATTTATGTTGGTCTGATGTGTATGAGGAAGTGAATCCAGATGCAGCACTGGAAGAATTTGTAAAACTATTCTTGCCAATTGTTGACAAGCAGCTGTTAAGACGTTAACTGTGAAAACTGTTAGAGCCCCCTAGATTGATGATGAACTGAACAAATGTATGGTTCAATGGAGGCCGTCATTGTAAATAGGAATCTGTCTTTAATTGACTTGCCCAGTTACATTAAGGTTAAATAAATAAAATACAAATAAATTATGCAAAAGAGGGGGTAAACAAGTCGGGCTGCTTCAGCTGATTGGTTGATTTATACATTCTGTCAATTTAGACAAGTCGGGCTGCTCAGCTGATTGGTTGATTTATACATTCTGTCAATTTAGACAAGTTGGGCTGCTCAGCTGATTGGTTGATTATACATTCTGTCAATTTAGACATTTTGTGACTGAACTTAACAAAAGTAAGAATAAATTATACAGTGGCTTGTGAAAGTATTCACCCCCCCTTGGCATTTTTCCTATTTTGTTGCCTTACAACCTGGAATTAAAATTGATTTGGGGGGGGGGTTGTATCATTTGATTTACACAACATGCCTACCACTTTGAAGATGCAAAATATTTTTTTTTGTGAAACAAACAAGAAATAAGACCAAAAAACAGAAAACTTGAGCGTGCATAACTATTCACCCCCCCAAAGTCAATACTTTGTAGAGCCACCTTTCTCAGCATTTACAGCTGCAAGTCTCTTGGGGTATGTCTCTATAAGCTTGGCACATCCAGCCACTGGGATTTTTGCCCATTCTTCAAGGCAAAACTGCTCCAGCTCCTTCAAGTTGGATGTGTTCCGTTGGTGTACAGCAATCTTTAAGTCATACCACAGATTCTCAATTGGATTGAGGTCTGGGCTTTGACTAGGCCATTCCAAGACATTTAAATGTTTCCCCTTAAACCACTCAAGTGGTGCTTTAGCAGTATGCTTAGGGTCATTGTCCTGCTGGAAGGTGAACCTCCGTCCCAGTCTCAAATCTCTGGAAGACTGAAACAGGTTTCCCTCAAGAAATTCCCTGTATTTAGTGCAATCCATCATTCCTTCAATTCTGACCAGTTTCCCAGTCCCTGCCGATGAAAAACTTCCCCACAGCATGATGCTGCCACCACCATGCTTCACTGTGGGGATGGTGTTCTCGGGGTGATGAGAGGTGTTGGGTTTGCGCCAGACATAGCGTTTTCCTTGATGGCCTAAAAGCGTTTTGGTGGGCGGCCCTCTCTTGGCAGGTTTGTTGTGGTAAACAAGTCGGGCTGCTCATCTGATTGGTTGATTTATACATACTGTCAATTTAGACAAGTCGGGTTGCTCAGCTGATTGGTTGATTATACATTCTGTCAATTTAGACAAGTCGGGCTGCTCAGCTGATTGGTTGATTTATACATACTGTCAATTTAGACAAGTCGGGTTGCTCAGCTGATTGGTTGATTATACATACTGTCAATTTAGACAAGTCGGGCTGCTCAGCTGATTGGTTGACATACTGTCAATTTAGACATTTAGTGACTGAACTTTACAAAAATAACAATAAATTATATTACCAAACCAAGATAAATTAAATAAAACACATATATTATTTTGGAGTACCTTAAATGAGATCAGGGGCAGAAAACCCAGTTAATCTCCATCGTTCATTGAAGTTGATGAGTCATTTAAAACAAACCCTTTTGATATGGCCATTCATTTCCATGACTATTTCACTAGTAAAGTGGAAACACTCAGAAGGGAAATGACATCATTGAACAGTGAACCATCATATATTTTTTTGTATAAAAGATCAAATAATGAAAGAGAAGGATTGCTGTTTTGAATTTGGTCGAGTTAGCGTGGGAGAGGTGGAAAACTTGTTATCTATCAATAATGATAAACCACCAGGTATAGACAAGCTAGATGGAAAACCATTGAGAACGGTAGCAGACTGTATTGCCACCCCTATTTGCTAAACTGTATACTTTTTCATATTTACCTTAACCCTCCTGTTGTGTTGCTCTGACCAAGGTCCCCACTGAGCAGTAACTGGTTACATTAAGCTAGATGGAAGCTAGATGGAAAACCATTGAGAACGGTAGCAGACTGTATTGCCACCCCTATTTGCTAAACTGTATACTTTTTCATATTTACCTTAAAACCAGGAAAGCAGATAACGTGGGCGATGTCTTATTTTAGCCTTGCAGTCAACCTTTTTTGTATTTTGTACCAGTTTCCGTCTCTGTACTAAAGCATGGTCTTCAAGCTATGGAAGAGGTCAAAACATTTAATAATAATTGATTGGAACTTCTAGAAAAGTGCCAGGTAATTCCAATCAATTATTATTATTATTATTATTATTATTATTATTATTATTAAATGTTTTGACCTCTTGCAACTGCAAGGCTATAATAAATATCTGATTACCACTTTACATTTAGAACGGTTGGTTGTATTATTATAGTTATTAAATAACCACATCATTGATGGATCAATGGATAAAAGAAAATGCATGTCTCTTGTCTGCCCTGCAAGCCGGTCGGCATACGCGTCATCACACTCCCTCATCTGATTGGTCATTTTCCGAGAACAGTTAAATTGGTTTAAGTGTCATCACACGAGTAGGCGGGCCTTCTGACTTTGTGACTTTTAGCGTGTAATATTTATGGCCAATATTAATATATATATATATGATTTAAGTTGATTGGCCAATATTAATATATATATATATGATTTAAGTTGATTGGCCACTCTTTAATGAGCAGCGACGCCCCTCTGTGTGTAAACTCTGTGGATTTGGAAGCCATACATGCTGCCGAGCAGAATGGTACCACCTTTTACTGACACAACGTCCAGGTGTGGATTTGGAAGCCATACATGCTGCCGAGCAGAATGGTACCACCTTTTACTGACACAACGGACAGGTGTGGATTTGGAAGCCATACATGCTGCAGAGCAGAATGGTACCACCTTTTACTGACACAGCGTCCAGGTGTGGATTTGGAAGCCATACATGCTGCCGAGCAGAATGGTACCACCTTTTACTGACACAACGGACAGGTGTGGATTTGGAAGCCATACATGCTGCCGAGCAGAATGGTACCACCTTTTACTGACACAGCGTCCAGGTGTGGATTTGGAAGCCATACATGCTGCCGAGCAGAATGGTACCACCTTTTACTGACACAACGTCCAGGTGTGGATTTGGAAGCCATACATGCTGCCGAGCAGAATGGTACCACCTTTTACTGACACAACGTACAGGTGTGGATTTGGAAGCCATACATGCTGCCGAGCAGAATGGTACCACCTTTTACTGACACAACATCCAGGTGTGGATTTGGAAGCCATACATGCTGCTGAGCAGAATGGTACCACCTTTTACTGACACAACGTCCAGGTGTGGATTTGGAAGCCATACATGCTGCCGAGCAGAATGGTACCACCTTTTACTGACACAACGTCCAGGTGTGGATTTGGAAGCCATACATGCTGCTGAGCAGAATGGTACCACCTTTTACTGACACAACGTCCAGGTGTGGATTTGGAAGCCATACATGCTGCTGAGCAGAATGGTACCACCTTTTACTGACACAACGTCCAGGTGTGGATTTGGAAGCCATACATGCTGCCGAGCAGAATGGTACCACCTTTTACTGACACAACGTCCAGGTGTGGATTTGGAAGCCATACATGCTGCTGAGCAGAATGGTACCACCTTTTACTGACACAACGTCCAGGTGTGGATTTGGAAGCCATACATGCTGCTGAGCAGAATGGTACCACCTTTTACTGACACAACGTCCAGGTGTGGATTTGGAAGCCATACATGCTGCCGAGCAGAATGGTACCACCTTTTACTGACACAACGTCCAGGTGTGGATTTGGAAGCCATACATGCTGCCGAGCAGAATGGTACCACCTTTTACTGACACAACGTCCAGGTGTGGATTTGGAAGCCATACATGCTGCCGAGCAGAATGGTACCACCTTTTACTGACACAACGTCCAGGTGTGGATTTGGAAGCCATACATGCTGCCGAGCAGAATGGTACCACCTTTTACTGACACAACGGACAGGTGTGGATTTGGAAGCCATACATGCTGCCGAGCAGAATGGTACCACCTTTTACTGACACAACGTCCAGGTGTGGATTTGGAAGCTATACATGCTGCCGAGCAGAATGGTACCACCTTTTACTGACACAACGTCCAGGTGTGGATTTGGAAGCCATACATGCTGCCGAGCAGAATGGTACCACCTTTTACTGACACAACGTCCAGGTGTGGATTTGGAAGCCATACATGCTGCCGAGCAGAATGGTACCACCTTTTACTGACACAACGTCCAGGTGTGGATTTGGAAGCCATACATGCTGCCGAGCAGAATGGTACCACCTTTTACTGACACAACGTCCAGGTGTGGATTTGGAAGCCATACATGCTGCCGAGCAGAATGGTACCACCTTTTACTGACACAACGTCCAGGTGTGGATTTGGAAGCCATACATGCTGCCGAGCAGAATGGTACCACCTTTTACTGACACAACGTCCAGGTGTGGATTTGGAAGCCATACATGCTGCCGAGCAGAATGGTACCACCTTTTACTGACACAACGGACAGGTGTGGATTTGGAAGCCATACATGCTGCCGAGCAGAATGGTACCACCTTTTACTGACACAACGGACAGGTGTGGATTTGGAAGCCATACATGCTGCCGAGCAGAATGGTACCACCTTTTACTGACACAACGGACAGGTGTGGATTTGGAAGCCATACATGCTGCCGAGCAGAATGGTACCACCTTTTACTGACACGTGTGGATTTGGAAGCCATACATGCTGCCGAGCAGAATGGTACCACCTTTTACTGACACAACGTCCAGGTGATTATGTACGGTGCAATAAATTTACATTTTTTGTCATTTTAGTCGACACTCTTATCCAGAGCGACTTACAGTTAGTGAATACATTATTTTATTGTTTTCCTTTTAAATACTGGGCCTCCATGGGAATCGAACCCACAACCCTGGCGTTGCAAACGCCATGCTCTATCAACTGAGCTACATCCCTGCCGGCCATTCCCTCCCCTACCCTGGACAATGCTGGGCCAATTGTGCGCCGCCCATGAGTCTCCCGGTCGCGGCCGGCTGCGACAGAGCCTGGATTCGAACCAGGATCTCTAGTGGCACAGTTAGCACTGCGATGCAGTGCCTTAGACCACTGCGCCACTCAGTGGATAGGAGTACACACACAAAATAAACAAATATTGACCATTTAGATTAAAAAATATAACAATAAACAAATAAATCACATATAATTTGCCATCATTTTCTCCATAATTATTCATTTAGAAAGTATACAGGACAGGACTCTTATGCTGAAGGATTCAAAAAATCCGTGACCCGGAAGTACTTAGTTAAACTTTATCGTTTCACAGCGGTCTAGTCAGTCACCTCGGTGTGTTGCTAGCCAACATAGCCGAAACATTGGAGCTCTGTAGACGCTTTCGGTCTATATTTGCCTTCTGTGTTTTAAACTTTTTTCGTGTAGCTAGTTGCCCCATTTAAGTTAACATTTACGTTGTTAGTCAGGTAGCTAGCTGGCTTGCTATGTTAGCTTAGCACCAGGCTACTCGTTAATCGTAACTAGCAATCTAGCTAACATCCCGACCATGAGCTCACTAAGCTACTCTCCTCCTGCTAAAGAAGAGGAGGTCTGCTGGACGGAGAAAGAAGCTCTGGGGCTGAACATTGTCGTAAAAGAAGAACAGGAGGATGCTTTCGGAATGAAAAATGAGAAAGATGCAGAGGATGTTCCAGTGACAGAAGAGAAAGAACACTTTAGAGTGAAAGAGGAAGAGGGGATAGAGGCTGTCACAGTGGAGGAAGAGGAGGTAGAAGCTTTCAGAATGAAAAAGGAGGAAGAGGAGGCTATAACATTGAAAGAAGAAGAGGAGGATGTTATAGTGAAAGAAGAGATACCCTCCTCTTCCTCTCCAGAAGATTATATCTTAAGAAAAGAGGAGGAAGACGTTTTGGGAGATGAAGAGGAGGAGGAGGAGGAGGAGGAGGAGGAGGAGGAAGAAGGAGAGGAAGAGGAGACTGAAGATCTGATTAACACCAGTGAGTACTGTCTTAAAAGCAGGGTCACAAACTGCACTTGTTGAAATAATGTATCGTTTTAATATATGGCTCTGGGCCTAGCCATTGATTCTCGGAGAATATAACTTATAAATATCCTCAGAACATGGAGGTACTTCCATTAGGCTGAACCTGAGACATGAGACTGTTATGAAAAGCGCTATAGAAATGTAATACATTATTATTATGCAGAGTTGGGCCAACTTTCAGAACGTTCCATATTGTTCAGATTCTAGACGTTCAGTTTAAATATTCCCCATGTATTGTTAATGGGGCGCAAACATGGCTGCCATAATGTCATGTAAATGCACCATAATGCAGAAACCTTAATGGCCCAACTCTCTAAATACATGTCTCTGACCTGAACCGGGTTGCACAGGGTTAAGGACTGAACCGGGTTGTACAGGGTTAAGGACTGAACCGGGTTGTACAGGGTAAAGGACTGAACCGGGTTGTACAGGGTTAAGGACTGAACCGGGTTGTACAGGGTTAAGGACTGAACCGGGTTTACAGCACTACACTGAGTATACCAAACACTACAGCACTACACTGAGTATACCAAACACTACAGCACTACACTGGGTATACCAAACACTACAGCACTACACTGAGTATACCAAACACTACAGCACTACACTGAGTATACCAAACACTACAGCACTACACTGGGTATACCACACACTACACTAAGTATACCAAACACTACAGCACTACACTGAGTATACCAAACACTACAGCACTACACTGGGTATACCAAACACTACAGCACTACACTGAGTATACCAAACACTACAGCACTACACTGGGTATACCAAACACTACAGCACTACACTGAGTATACCGAACCCTACAGCACTACACTGGGTATACCAAACACTACAGCACTACACTGGGTATACCAAACACTACAGCACTACACTGGGTATACCAAACACTACAGCACTACACTGAGTATACCAAACACTACAGCACTACACTGAGTATACCAAACACTACAGCACTACACTGAGTATACCAAACACTACAGCACTACACTGGGTATACCAAACACTACACTGAGTATACCAAACACTACAGCACTACACTGAGTATACCAAACACTACAGCACTACACTGAGTATACCAAACACTACAGCACTACACTGAGTATACCAAACACTACAGCACTACACTGAGTATACCACACACTACAGCACTACACTGGGTATACCAAACACTACAGCACTACACTGAGTATACCAAACACTACAGCACTACACTGAGTATACCACACACTACAGCACTACACTGAGTATACCAAACACTACAGCACTACACTGAGTATACCAAACACTACAGCACTACACTGAGTATACCAAACACTACAGCACTACACTGGGTATACCAAACACTACAGCACTACACTGAGTATACCAAACACTACAGCACTACACTGGGTGTACCAAACACTACAGCACTACACTGGGTATACCAAACACTACAGTACTACACTGAGTATACCAAACACTACAGCACTACACTGAGTATACCAAACACTACAGCACTACACTGAGTATACCAAACACTACAGCACTACACTGAGTATACCAAACACTACAGCACTACACTGAGTATACCAAACACTACAGCACTACACTGAGTATACCAAACACTACAGCACTACACTGAGTATACCAAACACTACAGCACTACACTGGGTATACCTAACACTACAGCACTACACTGGGTATACCACACACTACACTAAGTATACCAAACACTACAGCACTACACTGAGTATACCAAACACTACAACACTACACTGAGTATACCAAACACTACAGCACTACACTGGGTATACCAAACACTACAGCACTACACTGGGTATACCAAACACTACACTGAGTATACCGAACCCTACAGCACTACACTGGGTATACCAAACCCTACAGCACTACACTGAGTATACCAAACACTACAGCACTACACTGAGTATACCAAACACTACAACACTACACTGAGTATACCAAACACTACAGCACTACACTGGGTATACCAAACACTACAGCACTACACTGAGTATACCAAACACTACAGCACTACACTGGGTATACCAAACACTACAGCACACACGCACTACACTGAGTATACCAAACACTACAGCACTACACTGGGTATACCAAACACTACAGCACTACACTGGGTATACCAAACACTACAGCACTACACTGAGTATACCAAACACTACAGCACTACACTGGGTATACCAAACACTACAGCACTACACTGAGTATACCAAACACTACAGCACTACACTGAGTATACCAAACACTACAGCACTACACTGAGTATACCAAACACTACAGCACTACACTGGGTATACCAAACACTACAGCACTACACTGGGTATACCAAACACTACAGCACTACACTGGGTATACCAAACACTACAGCACTACACTGGGTATACCAAACACTACAGCACTACACTGGGTATACCAAACACTACAGCACTACACTGGGTATACCAAACACTACAGCACTACACTGAGTA
Source organism: Coregonus clupeaformis (assembly GCF_020615455.1). NCBI lineage: Eukaryota > Metazoa > Chordata > Actinopteri > Salmoniformes > Salmonidae > Coregonus > Coregonus clupeaformis. The sequence continues at coordinate 47,385 of NW_025535979.1, read as the reverse complement.
TACCAAACACTACAGCACTACACTGAGTATACCAAACACTACAGCACTACACATACTCAGCACTACACTGGGTATACCAAACACTACAGCACTACACTGAGTATACCAAACACTACAGCACTACACTGAGTATACCAAACACTACAGCACTACACTGAGTATACCAAACACTACAGCACTACACTGGGTATACCAAACACTACAGCACTACACTGAGTATACCAAACACTACAGCACTACACTGGGTATACCAAACACTACAGCACTACACTGAGTATACCAAACACTACAGCACTACACTGGGTATACCAAACACTACAGCACTACACTGGGTATACCAAACACTACAGCACTACACTGGGTATACCAAACACTACAGCACTACACTGAGTATACCAAACACTACAGCACTACACTGAGTATACCAAACACTACAGCACTACACTGAGTATACCAAACACTACAGCACTACACTGAGTATACCAAACACTACAGCACTACACTGAGTATACCAAACACTACAGCACTACACTGAGTATACCAAACACTACAGCACTACACTGAGTATACCAAACACTACAGCACTACACTGGGTATACCAAACACTACAGCACTACACTGGGTATACCACACACTACACTAAGTATACCAAACACTACAGCACTACACTGAGTATACCAAACACTACAACACTACACTGAGTATACCAAACACTACAGCACTACACTGGGTATACCAAACACTACAGCACTACACTGAGTATACCAAACACTACAGCACTACACTGGGTATACCAAACACTACAGCACTACACTGAGTATACCAAACACTACAGCACTACACTGAGTATACCAAACACTACAGCACTACACTGAGTATACCAAACACTACAGCACTACACTGAGTATACCAAACACTACAGCACTACACTGAGTATACCAAACACTACAGCACTACACTGAGTATACCAAACACTACAGCACTACACTGGGTATACCAAACACTACAGCACTACACTGAGTATACCAAACACTACAGCACTACACTGAGTATACCACACTACAGCACTACACTGAGTATACCAAACACAGCACTACACTGAGTATACCAAACACTACAGCACTACACTGAGTATACCAAACACTACAGCACTACACTGGGTATACCAAACACTACAGCACTACACTGAGTATACCAAACACTACAGCACTACACTGAGTATACCAAACACTACAGCACTACACTGAGTATACCAAACACTACAGCACTACACTGGGTATACCAAACACTACAGCACTACACTGGGTATACCAAACACTACAGCACTACACTGAGTATACCAAACACTACAGCACTACACTGAGTATACCAAACACTACAGCACTACACTGGGTATACCAAACACTACACTGAGTATACCAAACACTACAGCACTACACTGAGTATACCAAACACTACAGCACTACACTGAGTATACCAAACACTACAGCACTACACTGAGTATACCACACACTACAGCACTACACTGGGTATACCAAACACTACAGCACTACACTGAGTATACCAAACACTACAGCACTACACTGGGTATACCACACACTACAGCACTACACTGGGTATACCAAACACTACAGCACTACACTGAGTATACCAAACACTACAGCACTACACTGAGTATACCAAACACTACAGCACTACACTGGGTATACCAAACACTACAGCACTACACTGGGTATACCAAACACTACAGCACTACACTGGGTATACCAAACACTACAGCACTACACTGAGTATACCAAACACTACAGCACTACACTGAGTATACCAAACACTACAGCACTACACTGAGTATACCAAACACTACAGCACTACACTGAGTATACCAAACACTACAGCACTACACTGAGTATACCAAACACTACAGCACTACACTGAGTATACCAAACACTACAGCACTACACTGAGTATACCAAACACTACAGCACTACACTGGGTATACCAAACACTACAGCACTACACTGGGTATACCACACTACACTAAGTATACCAAACACTACAGCACTACACTGGGTATACCAAACACTACAGCACTACACTGAGTATACCAAACACTACAGCACTACACTGGGTATACCAAACACTACAGCACTACACTGGGTTACACACTACACTGAGTATACCAAACACTACAGCACTACACTGGGTATACCAAACACTACAGCACTACACTGGGTATACCAAACACTACAGCACTACACTGAGTATACCAAACACTACAGCACTACACTGAGTATACCAAACACTACAGCACTACACTGAGTATACCAAACACTACAGCACTACACTGAGTATACCAAACACTACAGCACTACACTGAGTATACCAAACACTACAGCACTACACTGGGTATACCAAACACTACAGCACTACACTGGGTATACCAAACACTACAGCACTACACTGAGTATACCAAACACTACAGCACTACACTGAGTATACCAAACACTACAGCACTACACTGAGTATACCAAACACTACAGCACTACACTGGGTATACCAAACACTACAGCACTACACTGAGTATACCAAACACTACAGCACTACACTGGGTATACCAAACACTACAGCACTACACTGAGTATACCAAACACTACAGCACTACACTGGGTATACCAAACACTACAGCACTACACTGGGTATACCAAACACTACAGCACTACACTGGGTATACCAAACACTACAGCACTACACTGGGTATACCAAACACTACAGCACTACACTGGGTATACCAAACACTACAGCACTACACTGAGTATACCAAACACTACAGCACTACACTGAGTATACCAAACACTACAGCACTACACTGGGTATACCAAACACTACAGCACTACACTGGGTATACCAAACACTACAGCACTACACTGGGTATACCAAACACTACAGCACTACACTGAGTATACCAAACACTACAGCACTACACTGGGTATACCAAACACTACAGCACTACACTGGGTATACCAAACACTACAGCACTACACTGGGTATACCAAACACTACAGCACTACACTGAGTATACCGAACACTACAGCACTACACTGGGTATACCAAACACTACAGCACTACACTGGGTATACCAAACACTACAGCACTACACTGAGTATACCAAACACTACAGCACTACACTGAGTATACCAAACACTACAGCACTACACTGGGTATACCAAACACTACAGCACTACACTGAGTATACCAAACACTACAGCACTACACTGAGTATACCAAACACTACAGCACTACACTGAGTATACCAAACACTACAGCACTACACTGAGTATACCAAACACTACAGCACTACACTGAGTATACCAAACACTACAGCACTACACTGGGTATACCAAACACTACAGCACTACACTGAGTATACCAAACACTACAGCACTACACTGAGTATACCAAACACTACAGCACTACACTGAGTATACCAAACACTACACCTAACCCGCACTACACTGGGTATACCAAACACTACAGCACTACACTGGGTATACCAAACACTACAGCACTACACTGAGTATACCAAACACTACACTGAATATACCAAACACTACAGCACTACACTGAGTATACCAAACACTACAGCACTACACTGGGTATACCAAACACTACAGCACTACACTGGGTATACCAAACACTACAGCACTACACTGGGTATACCAAACACTACAGCACTACACTGAGTATACCAAACACTACAGCACTACACTGGGTATACCAAACACTACAGCACTACACTGGGTGTACCAAACACTACAGCACTACACTGGGTATACCAAACACTACAGCACTACACTGAGTATACCAAACACTACAGCACTACACTGAGTATACCAAACACTACAGCACTACACTGAGTATACCAAACACTACAGCACTACACTGAGTATACCAAACACTACAGCACTACACTGAGTATACCAAACACTACAGCACTACACTGAGTATACCAAACACTACAGCACTACACTGAGTATACCAAACACTACAGCACTACACTGGGTATACCAAACACTACAGCACTACACTGGGTATACCAAACATTTCACTGAGTATACCGAACCCTACAGCACTACACTGGGTATACCAAACCCTACAGCACTACACTGGGTATACCAAACACTACAGTACTACACTGGGTATACCAAACACTACAGCACTACACTGGGTATACCAAACACTACAGCACTACACTGAGTATACCAAACACTACAGCACTACACTGAGTATACCAAACACTACAGCACTACACTGAGTATACCAAACACTACAGCACTACACTGAGTATACCAAACACTACACTGGGTATACCAAACACTACAGCACTACACTGAGTATACCAAACACTATAGCACTACAGTATACCAAACACTACAGCACTACACTGAGTATACCAAACACTACAGCACTACACTGGGTATACCAAACACTACAGCACTACACTGGGTATACCAAACACTACAGCACTACACTGGGTATACCAAACACTACAGCACTACACTGGGTATACCAAACACTACAGCACTACACTGGGTATACCAAACACTACAGCACTACACTGAGTATACCAAACACTACAGCACTACACTGAGTATACCAAACACTACAGCACTACACTGAGTATACCAAACACTACAGCACTACACTGAGTATACCAAACACTACAGCACTACACTGAGTATACCAAACACTACAACACTACACTGAGTATACCAAACACTACAGCACTACACTGGGTATACCAAACACTACAGCACTACACTGGGTATACCAAACACTACACTGAGTATACCGAACCCTACAGCACTACACTGGGTATACCAAACACTACACTGGGTATACCAAACACTACAGCACTACACTGAGTATACCAAACACTACAGCACTACACTGAGTATACCACACACTACAGCACTACACTGAGTATACCAAACACTACAGCACTACACTGAGTATACCAAACACTACAGCACTACACTGAGTATACCAAACACTACAGCACTACACTGAGTATACCAAACACTACAGCACTACACTGGGTATACCAAACACTACAGCACTACACTGAGTATACCAAACACTACAGCACTACACTGAGTATACCAAACACTACAGCACTACACTGGGTATACCAAACACTACAGCACTACACTGGGTATACCAAACACTACAGCACTACACTGGGTATACCAAACACTACAGCACTACACTGAGTATACCAAACACTACAGCACTACACTGAGTATACCAAACACTACAGCACTACACTGGGTATACCAAACACTACAGCACTACACTGAGTATACCAAACACTACAGCACTACACTGAGTATACCAAACACTACAGCACTACACTGAGTATACCAAACACTACAGCACTACACTGAGTATACCAAACACTACAGCACTACACTGAGTATACCAAACACTACAGCACTACACTGAGTATACCAAACACTACAGCACTACACTGAGTATACCAAACATTAGGAATAGCACTATATGGAACTTTCCTTTAATAAAAAGTTGTGCTTCATCTCTAAGACTCCCTTAGACCTTTGATGATGGTGCAGCTTTGACCTCATGCTCTGTTTCCAGTCTGAGCCTCGCAGCATCGTGTTGCAGAGGCAGTTGCAGTGCGTTCTGTGTGGTGCATATGTTGGATTTATCGAAGGTATGTGTCAATCTGTATGTATAGACGGCTTGACAGAAATAGTAGCAGAAGGTGAATGTTGAACTTTTGTTGCGTACATATCCAAATGATGCTGCGTAGCATTTTGCGCAATGATGCTGTAGCTGTGATTGAGGCGTAATTATTGGAGGTCTGCATTGACAGATCTCACAGCACATTGGAGTGTAATTATTGGAGGTCTGCAATTGACAGGCAGAAGCGGTCTTCAGTCACGAGATGCGTTTTTTTAGATCAAAGCAGGCTAGCAGCGTGTTCACATTTGTTGAGATTCATTGCTAGTTAGTGAGTTATTTGCCCAGTTCCAGCTCATTTTTGGTCAGCAATGACCATCCTTGAAAAGTTGGTGTCCATCACCTGTTTGTGTGTGCCAGTGGGCTGTTGCCAGTGGCTGTTGCCAGAGGGCTGTTGCCAGGGGGCTGTTGCCAGAGGGCTGTTGCCAGAGGGCTGTTGCCAGTGGCTGTTGCCAGTGGGCTGTTGCCAGAGGGCTGTTGCCAGAGGGCTGTTGCCTGTTGGCTGTTGCCTGTGGGCTGTTGTCAGAGGGCTGTTGCCAGAGGGCTGTTGCCAGTGGGCTGTTGCCAGGGGGCTGTTGCCAGTGGGCTGTTGCCAGTGGGCTGTTGCCAGAGGGCTGTTGCCAGAGGGCTGTTGCCAGTGGGCTGTTGCCAGTGGGCTGTTGCCAGAGGGCTGTTGCCAGAGGGCTGTTGCCAGTGGGCTGTTGCCAGAGGGCTGTTGCCTGTGGGCTGTTGCCAGTGGGCTGTTGCCAGAGGGCTGTTGCCAGTGGGCTGTTGCCAGAGGGCTGTTGCCAGAGGGCTGTTGCCAGTGGGCTGTTGCCAGGGGGCTGTTGCCAGGGGGCTGTTGCCAGGGGGCTGTTGCCAGAGGGGAGAGAGAAAGACATTCCACAGGGTTTCTGGGATGATGGTGTTAATGTGAGCCATGACCAGCCTTTCAAAGCACTTCAGTGCTACGGATTGGTAGTCATTTAGGCAGGTTACCTTGGTGTTCTTGGGCACAGGGACTATGGTGGTCTGCTTGAAATATGTAGGTATTACAGACTCGGTCAAGGACAGCTTGAAAATGTCAGTGAAGATACTTACCAGTTGATCAGCGCATGCTCTGAGTACACGTCCTGGTGATCCGTCTGGCCCTGCGGCCTTGTGAATGTTGACCTGTTTAAAGGTCTTACTCACATCGGCTACGGAGAACGTGATCACACAGTCGTCCGGAACAGTTGGTGCTCTCATGATGATTCAGTGTTGCTTGCCTCGAAGTGCGCATTTAAGTAATTTAACTCGTCTGGTAGGCTCATGTCACTGGGCAGCTCGCGGCTGTGCTTACCTTTGTAGTCTGTAATAGTTTTCAAGCCCTGCCACATCCGACGAGCGTCAGAGCCGGTGTAGTAGGATTCAATCTTAGTCCTGTATTGACTCTTTGCCTGTTTGATGATTCGTCAGAGGGCATAGAGGGATTTCTTTTAAGCGTCCGGGTTAGAGTCCCGCTCCTTGAAAGCGGCAGCTCTACCCTTTTAGCTCAGTGCGGATGTTGCCTGTAATCCATGGCTTCTGGTTGGGTTATTTAAGTACATTCGCTGTGGGGACAACGTCATCGATGCACTTATTGATGACTGATTAAACCTCATAGGAAGACAGTTTAATCATGTGGAGCTTTCATTCAGGTTTCTCTGTTTAACCAAATACTTTGTTTGTCTTTGTCTTTGGCAGGAGAGGGACCAGACTCTCACTCTGACAGCGGGAAGAGTCCTTCAGGGGAACCAGACCCAGAGACGGCCAAACCAGCAGGACCACACCACTGCTCCCAGTGTGGAAAGAGTTTTACCCTGTTAGGGAACCTGAAAAGGCATGAGAGAACACACACAGGAGAGAAGTGTTTCCAATGTTCCCAGTGTGGAAAGAGTTTTACACGGTTAGGGAACCTGAATATGCATGACAGAACACACACAGGAGAGAAACCTTTCAAATGCTCCCAGTGTGGAAAGGGTTTTACAGGGTTAGGGCATCTGAAGGAACATAAAAGAATACACACAGGAGAGAAACCTTTCCAATGCTCCCAGTGTGGAAAGGGTTTTACCTTGTTAGGCAACCTGAATATGCATGAAAGAACACACACAGGAGAGAAGCCTTTCCGATGCTCCCTGTGTGGAAAGGGTTTTACACAGTTAGGGAACCTGAAGGAGCATGAAAGGACACACAGAGGGGAGACATCTTACCATTGCTCTCTGTGTGGAAAGGATTTTGCCAAGTTAGGGTCCCTAAAGGAACATAAAAGAATACACACAGGAGAGAAGCCTTTCCAATGCTCCCAGTGTGGAAAGAGTTTTACACGGTTAGGGCATCTGAAGGAACATCAAAGTATACACACAGGAGAGAAACCTTTCCAATGTTCCCAGTGTGGAAAGGGTTTGACACGGTTAGGGAACCTGAAAAGGCATGAGAGAATACATAGTCTTTCCAATGCGCCCAGTGTGTAGCAGGAACCGGTTCAGAGAACAGAACCAAAAACTGGTAAAGAACAAAACATTTTGAGGAACAGAAACAGAACCGGGAAAGAAAATGATCTCTACTGTTCCGGAACAGAACCGTTCTTTTAATAGCATTGGAAATGGTTAACTTTCTTTTAAAGTAACCGCCCAGTGAAAATCGCACTTTAAAAGTTAATATTCTCTTAACTCATATTAAAATGTTGTTGACTTGTCCTATACTTGTATTTGTGGCCAAAGCATAAATGTAATTTTAAAAAACATTCCGTTTTTGGGTAGCCCACACCATAACAACACAGAAAAGCTGCTTTTTGACATACTTAATTAAAAAGAATTGGAAGTAAAACGATTTAACTCACATTGTAATTAATTATAGCTCATGTTTCATAGAAATCTGGAAACACTGGGCATTTACTTTAAATTCCTGCCTTTTTTTTTTTTCAGTCCCACAAAAAAACGCCAACAAAGCACTTTATGAAAAGCCTGCCTGCCCCTCCCCTCAGAAGCTACTTGCTCTCTCCCCTCTGTCGCGTCTCGCGCCCTTACACTTGTCTGTCCATCAAGCATGTAAACGACTAGCTTGCCCGCTCCATAGCAAGCTGCTCTATCCACACTGATTGGTAAAGTCATTTAATTAGCTAAATGTTTTTTTAAAAAGAGTTGCTTTCACAGGTTAAGAAAGGAACGATATGTACCGGTACCTTATTTGGGTTTGAACCGGTTCAGAACTTTATTTTACTGGTCTGAACCAATGACGTATATAAACCCTGGATTACTGATGCTATGTAGTGTTATTTGGGGTTTGAACCGGTTCAGAACTTTATTTTGCTGGTCGGAACCAATGACGTACAGTGGGGGAAAAAAGTATTTAGTCAGCCACCAATTGTGCAAGTTCTCCCACTTAAAAAGAGGAGAGAGGCCTGTAATTTTCATCATAGGTACACGTCAACTATGACAGACAAAATGAGGAAAAAAAATCCAGAAAATCACATTGTAGGATTTTTTATGAATTTATTTGCAAATTATGGTGGAAAATAAGTATTTGGTCACATACAAACAAGCAAGATTTCTGGCTCTCACAGACCTGTAACTTCTTCTTTAAGAGGCTCCTCTGTCCTCCACTCGTTACCTGTATTATTGGCACCCGTTTGAACTTGTTATCAGTATAAAAGACACCTGTCCACAACCTCAAACAGTCACACTCCAAACTCCACTATGGCCAAGACCAAAGAGCTGTCAAAGGACACCAGAAACAAAATTGTAGACCTGCACCAGGCTGGGAAGACTGAATCTGCAATAGGTAAGCAGCTTGGTTTGAAGAAATCAACTGTGGGCGCAATTATTAGGAAATGGAAGACATACAAGACCACTGATAATCTCCCTCGATCTGGGGCTCCACGCAAGATCTCACCCCGTGGGGTCAAAATGATCACAAGAACGGTGAGCAAAAATCCCAGAACCACACGGGGGGACCTAGTGAATGACCTGCAGAGAGCTGGGACCAAAGTAACAAAGCCTACCATCAGTAACACACTACGCCGCCAGGGACTCAAATCCTGCAGTGCCAGATGTGTCCCCCTGCTTAAGCCAGTACATGTCCAGGCCCGTCTGAAGTTTGCTAGAGTGCATTTGGATGATCCAGAAGAGGATTGGGAGAATGTCATATGGTCAGATGAAACCAAAATATAACTTTCTGGTAAAAACTCAACTCGTCGTGTTTGGAGGACAAATAATGCTGAGTTGCATCCAAAGAACACCATACCTACTGTGAAGCATGGGGGTGGAAACATCATGCTTTGGGGCTGTTTTTCTGAAAAGGGACCAGGACGACTGATCCGTGTAAAGGAAAGAATGAATGGGGCGATGTATCGTGAGATTTTGAGTGAAAACCTCCTTCCATCAGCAAGGGCATTGAAGATGAAACGTGGCTGGGTCTTTCAGCATGACAATGATCCCAAACACACCGCCCGGGCAACGAAGGAGTGGCTTCGTAAGAAGCATTTCAAGGTCCTGTAGTGGCCTAGCCAGTCTCCAGATCTCAACCGTGTTGCCCAGCGACAGCCCCAAAACATCACTGCTCTAGAGGAGATCTGCATGGAGGAATGGGCCAAAATACCAGCAACAACAGTGTGTGAAAACCTTGTGAAGACTTACAGAAAACGTTTGACCTGTGCCATTGCCAACAAAGGGTATATAACAAAGTATTGAGAAACTTTTGTTATTGATCAAATACTTATTTTCCACTGCTTTGCTTTATCTTGGCCAGGTCGCAGTTGTAAATGAGAACTTGTTCTCAACTGGCTTACCTGGTTAAATAAAGGTGAGAAAAAAAAAGTGATCAATAGCCTTTATAATTTCCTCTAAGGAGATGGGATTATCACATAACTATGAAGGTGATCAATAGCCTCTATGTCCTCTAAGGAGATGGGATTATCACATAACTCTGAAGGTGATCAATAGCCTTTATAATTTCCTCTAAGGAGATGGGATTATCCCATAACTCTGAAGGTGATCAATAGCCTTTATAATTTCCTCTAAGGAGATGGAATTATCACATAACTCTGAAGGTGATCAATAGCCTCTATGTCCTCTAAGGAGATGGGATTATCACATAACTCTGAAGGTGATCAATAGTCTCTATAATTTCCTCTAAGGAGATGGGATTATCACATAACTCTGAAGGTGATCAATAGCCTCTATGTCCTCTAAGGAGATGGGATTATCACATAACTCTGAAGGTGATCAATAGTCTCTATAATTTCCTCTAAGGAGATGGGATTATCAGAAGAATCAATAGAGATCCTATTTCCAAGAGAATCAAAGAACAGAGCTGCAGACTCCTCACCGTAACTAGAGGTACAGTGGCTTGCGAAAGTATTCACCCCCCTTGGCATTTTTCCTATTTTGTTGCCTTACAACCTGGAATTAAAATTGATTTTTTGGGGGTTTGTATCATTTGATTTACACAACATGCCTACCACTTTGAAGATGCAAAATATATTTTTTGTGTGAAACAAACAAGAAATAAGACAAAAAAAACAGAACTTGAGCGTGCATAACTATTCACCCCACCCCCCAAAGTCAATACTTTGTAGAGCCACCTTTTGCAGCAATTACAGCTGCAAGTCTCTTGGGGTATGTCTCTATAAGCTTGGCACATCTAGCCACTGGGATTTTTGCCCATTCTTCAAGGCAAAACTGCTCCAGCTCCTTCAAGTTGGATGGGTTCCGCTGGTGTACAGCAATCTTTAAGTCATACCACAGATTCTCAATTGGATTGAGGTCTGGGCTTTGACTAGGCCATTCCAAGACATTTAAATGTTTCCCCTTAAACCACTCAAGTGTTGCTTTAGCAGTATGCTTAGGGTCATTGTCCTGCTGGAAGGTGAACCTCCGTCCCAGTCTCAAATCTCTGGAAGACTGAAAAAGGTTTCCTTCAATAATTTCCCTGTATTTAGCGCCATCCATCATTCCTTCAATGCTGACCAGTTTCCCAGTCCCTGCCGAGGAAAAACATCCCCACAGCATGCCTGGGCAACATCCCGCTGCCACCACCATGCTTCACTGTGGGGATGGTGTCTTGGGGTGATGAGAGGTGTTTTCCTTTTCCTTGATGGCCAAAAAGCTCAATTTTAGTCTCATCTGACCAGAGTACCTTCTTCCATATGTTTGGGGAGTCTCCCACATGCCTTTTGACGAACACCAAACGTGTTTGCTGATTTTTTTCTTTAAGCAATGGCTTTTTTCTGGCCACTCTTCCGTAAAGCCCAGCTCTGTGGAGTGTACGGCTTAAAGTGGTCCTATGGACAGATACTCCAATCTCCGCTGTGGAGCTTTGCAGCTCCTTCAGGATTCTTTGGTCTCTTTGTTGCCTCTCTGATTAATGCCCTTCTTGCCTGGTCCGTGAGTTTTGGTGGGCGGCCATCGCTTGGCAGGTTTGTTGTGGTGCCATATTCTTTCCATTTTTTAATAATGGATTTAATGGTGCTCTGTGGGATGTTCAAAGTTTCTGATCTTTTTTTATAACCCAACCCTGATCTGTACTTCTCCACAACTTTGTCCCTGACCTGTTTGGAGAGCTCCTTGGTCTTCATGGTGCCGCTTGCTTGGTGGTGCCCCTTGCTTAGTGGTGTTGCAGACTCTGGGGCCTTTCAGAACAGGTGTGTGTGTATATATACTGAGATCATGTGACACTTAGATTGCACACAGGTGGACTTTATTTAACTAACTATGTGACTTCTGAAGGTAATTGGTTGCACCAGATCTTATTTAGGGGCTTCATAGCAATGATTCTATTTCCCCATTAGTATGTTGTACCGAAGTTGACCGACTGAAAGGGAGCGTAACTTTGACTATAACTACTGTTCCCTGAAGGAGGGGGAAATGCAGTACAACACCTGTTTGGCCCCGCCCCTTCCTGGGTCGGTGAAGAGCGGTATTAAATTGAAGGAATGAATCCGAGCCTCACGCTCATCACCTGTGGAAGGCGGGGCTTCCAGCGAGGCGTGGATTTAATAGTATGTTGCACCTAGTTTCCCTCCTTCAGGGAACAGTAGTTATAGTCATAACGTTACGCTTGTCATATGATGAACTTCAATTTTAAATACTGGATCTTGCTGTCGGACAGTTTTTTGTTTTCAAATCTCTGAAATGCACTCTAGCTGCGTAACATTTAGTGTCTCCTTATGTTACGCTGGGAAAACAGTTTTCATGGGCCACAGAAATCCTAAATCATTTCAGAGTTTACAAACTCCAATGGTTTTAACTGAGAGTCGCCTTAAGTTGATTCACAAACACCAAAGTCTACCTTAAGTTGATTCACAAACACCAAAGTCTACCTTAAGGTGATTCACAAACACCAAAGTCTCCTTAAATAGATTACACAAACACCAAAGTCTACCTTAAGGTGATTCACAAACACCAAGGAGTCTACCTTAAGTTGCACAACACCAAAGTCTACCTTGGTTGATTCACAAACACCAAAGTCTACCTTAAGTTGATTCACAAACACCAAAGTCTACCTTGAGTTGATTCACAAACACCAAAGTCTACCTTAAGGTGATTCACAAACACCAAAGTCTACCAAGGTGATTCACAAACACCAACGTCTACCTAAGTTGATCACAACACCAAAGTCTACCTTAGTTGCACAAACGCCAAAGTCTACCTTAAGTTGATTCACAAACACCAAAGTCTACCTTAAGTTGATTCACAAACACCAAAGTCTACCTTAAGTTGATTCACAAACACCAAAGTCTACCTTAAGTTGATTCACAAACACCAAAGTCTATACTGTCATTAACGCGCTTCAATAATTACACATAATACCTAATACTGTAGCTGTTTAGTTACAGTCACATGTTCAACTATCATCAACTGATCCAGGAAGTCAAACTCCCCCTGAGTGTTCCCCCCACGGGGGTGAATTAGTGAATAGCGACACAAGAGCTTCATGTGAGTTTCCTTGAGTAGCACTCCTGATCTTCCACTGATCGTGCGCTGTAATATTCAGAATACATTGTGAAAAACAAAAATCTTTGCTCACCATTTTTCCTCCTTGCAGATATACTACATCCATAACTAGCGGTTTCTGTATTAACAGGGACGAGTTTCTGCAACCAAATTGCGTGTGCATCGCCCTCGTGCGGCAATTTTTCGAACACAGAAAGGGGCCTATATTGGTGACCAAAAGATGTCTGGTGCATTGCCTAAAGTTTCTTCAACTTTAATAACTTATTTCTAGCCTAGAATCATCGATGTTACTACTAATGTGAAAACAAGACAAAATATGACTATTGTTGCTCACTTGACTATATAAAAGACAATTGTCAAATAATTTAACAGACGTCAATTGTTGCACAACTTCATGGGTACGCTCTGGGCATCACCTTTTACCTCAAATAAACAGTATTTCTGCTGTTGTGGCCCTTTAACCATCTGTCTGACTTTGTCGTTCACACAGAAGAGAGACGTGACTATCGTGGATCCTCTGGGGAGCCTCAACAACATCATGAAGCTGAGGAGGCAGAGAAGAGTCCCTCCAGATCAGAACACCTCAAGAAACACCAGCAGAGACCCACAGGGAAGAAATCTAATTCCTGCTCTGACTGTCAGAAACGTTGCAAATCTTCATCAGAACTTAAAATACACAAGCGAGTACACACAGGAGAGAAACCTCACCACTGTTTTGAGTGTGGGAAGAGTTACTCACGGTCAGACTCACTTAAAGTACACTTGAGAATTCACACTGGAGAGAAACCTTATGGCTGTGCTCAATGTGGGAAGAGTTTTACTCAGTCTAGCTGCCTGAAATCACACCAGAGAATACACACAGGAGAGAAACCTTATAGCTGTGATCAATGTGGGAAGAGTTTTACTCATTCAAGCTGCCTGATAGTACATCTGAGAGGGCACACAGGAGAGAAACCTTACCACTGCCCTGACTGCGGAAAGAGTTTTGTTAGTTCAACAGATTTAAAATCACACCAGAAAATACACACAGTAGAGAAACCTTGTAAATGTACTCAATGTGGGAAGAGTTTTACTCACTCAAGCTGGCTGATAGTACATCTGAGAGCGCACACAGGAGTGAAACCTTATAGCTGTGATCAATGTGGGAAGAGTTTTGTTACATCTAGCCATCTGACAATACACAAGAGAGCACACACAGGAGAGAATCCTTATAGCTGTGATCAATGTGGGAAGAGTTTTACTCAGTCAAGCAGCCTTGTATCACACCAGAGAAACACAGGAGAGAAACCTTTTATCTGTAATCAATTAAATTTTACTCAGTCAGCCTGGTATCACACCAGAGAACACACACAGGAGAGAAACCATATAGCTGTAATCAATGTGGGAAGAGTTTTACTCAGTCAAGCAGCCTGGTATCACACCAGAGAAGACACACAGGAGAGAAATATAGCTGTGATCAATGTGACAAGAGATACTCTGATAAAAGATCTCTGATCAAACATCAGAAAATACATACATGAAGGAGTTGTTTCATGATATCAATGAAATAATGTCACAATGTAGAATGTTTTAACATTGTAGTAGGAGTATTTTTATGAATAATGTCACAATGTAGAATGTTTTAACATTGTAGTAGGAGTATTTTAATTAATAATGTCACAATGTAGAACTCTAGTCGTTTGACCCCTGTTCTGTTGATTTCAGCATGATATGAGCCTCATCAGAGGAAGAATCTTTGTACTTTGCTCCGTTCATCTTTCCCTCGATCCTGACTGGTCTGCCAGTCCCTGCCACTGAAAAACATCCCCACAGCATGATGCTGCTGCCACCACATGCTACACCGTAGGGATGGTGCCTGGTTTCCTGCAGACGTGACGCTTGGCATTCAATCTTGGTTTCATCAGATCAGAGAATCTTCTTTCTCATGGTCTGAGAGTCTTTAAGTGCCTTTTGGCAAACTCGAAGCGGGCTGTCATGTGCCTTTTACTGAGGAGTGGCTTCAGTCTGGCCACTCTACCATAAAGGCCTGATTGGTGGAGTGCTGCAGAGATGTTTGTCCTTCTGGAAGGTTCTCTTATCTCCATAGAGGAACTCTGGAGCTCTGTCAGAGTGACCATCAGGTTCTTGGTCACCTCCCTGACCAAGGCCCTTCTCCCCCGATTGCTCAGAGTCTTGGGTGTTCCAAACATCTTCCATTTAAGAATGATGGAGGCCACTGTGTTCTTTTGGACCTTCAATACTGCAGAAAGTTTTTGGTACCCTTCCCCAGATCTGTGCCTCAACACAATCCTGTCTCAGAGCTCTACGGACAATTCCTTCGACCTCATGGATTGGTTTTTGCTCTGACATGCACTGTCAACTGTGGGACGTTACATGGACAGGTGTGTGCCCAAATCATGTCCAATCAGTTGAATTTACAGCAGGTGGACTCCAATCAAGTTGTAGAAACATCAAGGATTATCAATGGAAACATGATGCACCTGAGCTCAATTTCGAGTCTCATAGCAAAGGGTCTGAATTCTTATGTAAATAAGGCATCAAAGGGTCTGAATACTTATGTAAATAATGCATCAAAGGGTCTGAATACTTCTGTAAATAAGGTATCAAAGGGTCTGAATACTTATGTAAATAAGGTATCAAAGGGTCTGAATACTTATGTAAATAAGGTATCAAAGGGTCTGAATACTTATGTAAATAAGGTATCAAAGGGTCTGAATACTTATGTAAATAAGGTATCAAAGGGTCTGAATACTTCTGTAAATAAGGTATCAAAGGGTCTGAATACTATCAAAGGGTCTGAATACTTATGTAAATAAGGTATATCTGTTGGTGTTTTTTTTAATACATTTGCAAAAAATTAGACAAACCTGTTTTCGCTTCGTAATTGTCATTATGTGGTATTGTGTGTAGATTGATGAGGAAAGCAATATTATTTAACCAATTTTAGAATACGGCTGTAACGCAACAAAATGTGGAAAAAGTCAAGGGGTCTGAATACTTTCTGAATGCTCTGTATATGCTATTGGTTTACTGTTAGAATTGGTTGTAGGACTACAACAATACTGTTAAAGCAACAATGTATAGACCTAGAACATGCATGGCCAACCTTACTGCTGTAGGACTACAACAATACTGTTAAAGCAACAATGTACAGACCTAGAACATGCATGGCCAACCTTACTGCTAGAGATCTAGCTACTGGGTGGGCAGGTTTCTGTTCCAGCCCTGACATTGTGCTGATTATTTGGATTAGACACTATTCATTCAACTATTCATTCTCTTCTTTTGGAGTTAGATGAATGTCTTAACCCGCCAAACCATTTACATAGGCGTTCTTTGTATGATATGAAATAAAGTGTTGATTCTTTGAATGAGGTATAGTGTCTTTTTTTGGTCCTTGAACATTCCCTGTTTGTCTGTTTTATTTGGTTGTTACTCGCTCTAATTTTGTCTGATGATATTGATGTTCAGCTGCAGATGATGTCTGATCATTGGTGTAACAATCCCTGTATGGCTGACCTAGGATGAAACCCCGTTCCACAACAGCACTTCATACCCAAAAAGCAGCAGCCATTTTCCTACCAAAACCCTGATCTTGGTTGGGCAGGATAACAGTAGTGTAGGTCTCAGGGTGGGTGACATCACCACAAGATGGCTACTAGGGCTTTCTCACTTTGTCTTTCCTTGATTCGCATCCTGTCTCCTCACCTGTATTGTATCAACTGTATTGGAGGAGAAGGTACAAGGTCCCTCCCCTCTGACCTTCTTCTCCAATGGGTTTTAGAAGGAATGGAGGAGAGGAATCGAGGAAGAATGATTTGAGAAAGAGCCTAGAACTCACCTGTCAACAAGCTTTCCACAATGAGAGCAGTGGTATGTCTTCTCCTCCTGTGTGAGAGCAGTGGTATGTCTTCTCCTCCTGTGTGAGAGCAGTGGTATGTCTTCTCCTCCTGTGTGAGAGCAGTGGTATGTCTTCTCCTGTGTATTAGTATGTTGGTAGGGATAATGTCCTAAATACCCAATACTAAACCAATCAGGTGATTTAATATACTAAATACCCAATAATAAACCAATCAGGTGATTTAATATACTAAATACCCAATACTAAACCAATCAGGTGATTTAATATACTAAATACCCAATACTAAACCAATCAGGTGATTTAATATACTAAATACCCAATACTAAACCAATCAGGTGATTTAATATACTAAATACCCAATACTAAACCAATCAGGTGATTTAATATACTAAATACCCAATACTAAACCAATCAGGTGATTTAAGATACTAAATACCCAATACTAAACCAATCAGGTGATTTAATATACTAAATACCCAATACTAAACCAATCAGGTGATTTAATGTACTAAATACCCAATACTAAACCAATCAGGTGATTTAATATACTAAATACCCAATACTAAACCAATCAGGTGATTTGTAGATCAACCAGATCGTGACTACAACTAAGTTCCTAAGTCTTTAAAACGACACTGTGTTGTTACATTGGTGAGTAAAACCTCATGCTTCCTACCCTTTAACTTTTTGTCTGAAAATAAAATCTACATTTTACTCAACTGCGTTACCCACTCCAGTCAGCAGATGGCGATGTGGGACTTTAAGGCTATGCTGCTAGTGTGACGTATAATCTAGTGGACGGGACGCTTCTTTCAACAGCAGCAACAGTTAGTCAGACACCTCGGTAGCTTGCTAGACAAAATAGCCCAACCAATAAAGCTCTTTAGACGCTTTCGTGTATATTAGCCACTGTGTTTTAAACCCACTTCTGTCGTCTAGTTAGTTATCCCATTTAATTTCATATTTACGGTGTTGTTGTTATTGGTCAGCTAGCTGGCTGGTTAAGTTAGCATTAGCCTAGCTAGCTAACATCCCCGACCATGAGGTCACTAAGCTACTCTCCTCCTGCTAAAGAAGAGGAGGTCTGCTGGACGGAGAAAGAAGCTCTAGTGAAAGAGGAGGAAGAGGAGGATGTTACAATACAAAAACAAGTAGAGGGTGAAGCTGTTACCGTGAAAGAAGAAGAGAAAGACGTTACAGTGAAAGAAGAGGAAGACGCGTTCAGAGTGAAAGAGGAGGAGGATGTTACAGTGAAAGGAGAGGAAGACGCGTTCAGAGTGAAAGAGGAGGAGGATGTTACAGTGAAAGAAGAGGAAGACGGTTCAGAGTGAAAGAGGAGGAGGATGTTACAGTGAAAGAAGAGGAAGACGCGTTCAGAGTGAAAGAGAAAAAGAAGAGGAGGCTCCCGTGTTTGGAGTGAAAGAAGAGGAGGAGGAGATGACTGTCACATCGAAAAAGGAGGAGATGGAAGAAGAGGAGGAAACTGGATATCTGGTTCCGGTTTCCCAAAGGCACCTTAAGGCATCCAATGATTCTAATGATGAACTTAGCAGTAAGATGCTTTTGAGAAACCGGGCCCTGATTAACACTAGTAAGTACTGTCTTAAAAACAGAGGCACAAACTCTGCAGTTGTTGAACTGATGTGTGGTGTTAAAGGGGAAATCTGCAGTTGCTACATCCATATTTGGACTTTTATATTATTTATATATATCCATTGATTCTTGAAGAATATAACACATGCCTCATGAGCTTAGTTCAACTGTCGTACCCCATCAGATCCCAAAATAAGCTTTTTCTACTCCAATGTTTAGAAATAATGTAAATGTAAACCAACACTGTATCGCCTCAACATGGTTAAAACTATACTATTGATGTCATGGATGGTCAGTCCTTGCATCCATAGGTCTGTCTATGATTTTGAGAGTAGTTACATTTATCCAGTCCCATCCTCATCTTATTACCAAAACAGTGGTGGAACGACAGCTTTGTTATTGTTTGAACTGCAGATTGTTTGATTGATTGATGTGTGGCTTTTTTAAAAGGGGCAACCTAGGTTTTAAACAGCAGCAAAATTGGGGGCTGGAGAAATGTAACCACTGTCAAATTCATAGAGAAAGCTATTGTAGCAACCTTAACCCAAAACCTAGCGACCTCATCAAGAAGTTCAGACATCTTGGTATAACAGTTATAAGGTGTTATGGGTCCTACAGTAGGTCTATGTTGTTGTTAGGTGAGGTTATGGGTCCTACAGTAGGTCTATGTTGTTGTTAGGTGAGGTTATGGGTCCTACAGTAGGTCTATGTTGTTAGGTGAAGTTATGGGTCCTACAGTAGGTCTATGTTGTTTGGTGAAGTTATGGGTCCTACAGTAGGTCTATGTTGTTGTTGTTAGGTGAAGTTATGGGTCCTACATTAGGTCTATGTTGTTGTTAGGTGAAGTTATGGGTCCTACAGTAGGTCTATGTTGTTAGGTGAAGTTATGGGTCCTACAGTAGGTCTATGTTGTTGTTAGGTGAGGTTATGGGTCCTACAGTAGGTCTATGTTGTTAGGTGAAGTTATGGGTCCTACAGTAGGTCTATGTTGTTAGGTGAAGTTATGGGTCCTACAGTAGGTCTATGTTGTTAGGTGAAGTTATGGGTCCTACAGAAGGTCTATGTTGTTAGGTGAGGTTATGGGTCCTACAGTAGGTCTATGTTGTTTGGTGAAGTTATGGGTCCTACAGTAGGTCTATGTTGTTGTTGTTAGGTGAAGTTATGGGTCCTACAGTAGGTCTATGTTGTTAGGTGAGGTTATGGGTCCTACAGTGGGTCTATGTTATTAGGTGAAGTTATGGGTCCTACAGTAGGTCTATGTTATTGTTAGGTGAAGTTATGGGTCCTACAGTAGGTCTATGTTGTTGTTAGGTGAAGTTATGGGTCCTACAGTAGGTCTATGTTGTTAGGTGAAGTTATGGGTCCTACAGTAGGTCTATGTTGTTGTTAGGTGAAGTTATGGTTCCTACAGTAGGTCTATGTTGTTGTTAGGTGAAGTTATGGGTCCTACAGTAGGTCTATGTTGTTGTTAGGTGAAGTGGGTCCTACAGTAGGTCTATGTTGTTGTTAGGTGAAGTTATGGGTCCTACAGTAGGTCTGTGTTGTTAGGTGAAGTTATGGGTCCTACAATAGGTCTATGTTGTTAGGTGAAGTTATGGGTCCTACAGTAGTTCTATGTTGTTGTTAGGTGAAGTTATGGGTCCTACAGTGGGTCTATGTTGTTAGGTGTTGTTAGGTGAATTTATGGGTCCTACAGTAGTTTATGTTGTTAGTTGAAGTTATGGGTCCTACAGTAGGTCTATGTTGTTAGGTAAAGTTATGGGTCCTACAGTAGGTCTATGTTGTTAGGTGAAGTTATGGGTCCTACAGTAGGTCTATGTTGTTAGGTGAAGTTATGGGTCCTACAGTAGGTCTGTGTTATTGTTAGGTGAGGTTATGGGTCCTACAGTAGGTCTATGTTGTTCGGTGAAGTTATGGGTCCTACAGTAGGTCTGTGTTGTTAGGTGAAGTTATGGGTCCTACAGTAGGTCTATGTTGTTTGGTGAAGTTATGGGTCCTACAGTGGGTCTATGTTGTTGTTAGGTGAAGTTATGGGTCCTACAGTAGGTCTGTGTTATTGTTAGGTGAGGTTATGGGTCCTACAGTAGGTCTATGTTGTTAGGTGAAGTTATGGGTCCTACAGTGGGTCTATGTTGTTGTTAGGTGAAGTTATGGGTCCTACAGTAGGTCTATGTTGTTAGGTAAAGTTATGGTCCTACAGTAGGTCTATGTTGTTAGGTGAAGTTATGGGTCCTACAGTAGGTCTATGCTGTTAGGTGAAGTTATGGGTCCTACAGTAGTTATATGTTGTTGTTTGGTGAAGTTATGGGTCCTACAGTGGGTCTATGTTGTTAGGTGAAGTTATGTGTCCTACAGTGGGTCTATGTTGTTAGGTGAAGTTATGGGTCCTACAGTAGGTCTATGTTGTTGTTTGGTGAAGTTATGGGTCCTACAGTGGGTCTATGTTGTTAGGTGATGTTATGGGTCCTACAGTAGGTCTATGTTGTTAGGTGAAGTTATGTGTCCTACAGTGGGTCTATGTTGTTAGGTGAAGTTATGGGTCCTACAGTAGTTCTATGTTGTTGTTTGGTGAAGTTATGGGTCCTACAGTGGGTCTATGTTGTTAGGTGATGTTATGGGTCCTACAGTAGTTCTATGTTGTTGTTTGGTGAAGTAATGGGTCCTACAGTGGGTCTATGTTGTTGTTAGGTGAAGTTATGGGTCCTACAGTAGGTCTGTGTTATTGTTAGGTGAGGTTATGGGTCCTACAGTAGGTCTATGTATTTAGGTGAAGTTATGGGTCCTACAGTAGGTCTATGTTGTTTGGTGAAGTTATGGGTCCTACAGTAGGTCTATGTTGTTTGGTGAAGTTATGGGTCCTACAGTAGGTCTATGATGTTGTTGTTAGGTGAAGTTATGGGTCCTACAGTAGGTCTATGTTGTTAGGTGAGGTTATGGGTCCTACAGTGGGTCTATGTTATTAGGTGAAGTTATGGGTCCTACAGTAGGTCTATGTTATTGTTAGGTGAAGTTATGGGTCCTACAGTAGGTCTATGTTGTTGTTAGGTGAAGTTATGGGTCCTACAGTAGGTCTATGTTGTTAGGTGAAGTTATGGGTCCTACAGTAGGTCTATGTTGTTGTTAGGTGAAGTTATGGGTCCTACAGTAGGTCTATGTTGTTGTTAGGTGAAGTTATGGGTCCTACAGTAGGTCTATGTTGTTGTTAGGTGAAGTGGGTCCTACAGTAGGTCTATGTTGTTGTTAGGTGAAGTTATGGGTCCTACAGTAGGTCTATGTTGTTGTTAGGTGAAGTTATGGGTCCTACAGTAGGTCTATGTTGTTAGGTGAAGTTATGGGTCCTACAGTAGGTCTGTGTTGTTAGGTGAAGTTATGGGTCCTACAATAGGTCTATGTTGTTAGGTGAAGTTATGGGTCCTACAGTAGTTCTATGTTGTTGTTAGGTGAAGTTATGGGTCCTACAGTGGGTCTATGTTGTTAGGTGTTGTTAGGTGAATTTATGGGTCCTACAGTAGTTTATGTTGTTAGTTGAAGTTATGGGTCCTACAGTAGGTCTATGTTGTTAGGTAAAGTTATGGGTCCTACAGTAGGTCTATGTTGTTAGGTGAAGTTATGGGTCCTACAGTTGGTCTATGTTGTTAGGTGAAGTTATGGGTCCTACAGTAGGTCTGTGTTATTGTTAGGTGAGGTTATGGGTCCGACAGTAGGTCTATGTTGTTAGGTGAAGTTATGGGTCCTACAGTAGGTCTATGTTGTTAGGTGAAGTTATGGGTCCTACAGTAGGTCTATGTTGTTAGGTGAAGTTATGGGTCCTACAGTAGGTCTATGTTGTTGGGTGAAGTTATGGGTCCTACAGTGGGTCTATGTTGTTGTTAGGTGAAGTTATGGGTCCTACAGTAGGTCTGTGTTATTGTTAGGTGAGGTTATGGGTCCTACAGTAGGTCTATGTTGTTAGGTGAAGTTATGGGTCCTACAGTGGGTCTATGTTGTTGTTAGGTGAAGTTATGGGTCCTACAGTAGGTCTATGTTGTTAGGTAAAGTTATGGTCCTACAGTAGGTCTATGTTGTTAGGTGAAGTTATGGGTCCTACAGTAGGTCTATGCTGTTAGGTGAAGTTATTGGTCCTACAGTAGTTCTATGTTGTTGTTTGGTGAAGTTATGGGTCCTACTGTGGGTCTATGTTGTTGTTAAGTGAAGTTATAGGTCCTACAGTAGGTCTGTGTTATTGTTAGGTGAGGTTATGGGTCCTACAGTAGGTCTATGTTGTTAGGTGAAGTTATGGGTCCTACAGTAGGTATATGTTGTTAGGTGAAGTTATGGGTCCTACAGTAGGTCTATGTTGTTAGGTAAAGTTATGGTCCTACAGTAGGTCTATGTTGTTGTTTGGTGAAGTTATGGGTCCTACAGTGGGTCTATGTTGTTAGGTGATGTTATGGGTCCTACAGTAGTTCTATGTTGTTGTTTGGTGAAGTAATGGGTCCTACAGTGGGTCTATGTTGTTGTTAGGTGAAGGTATGGGTCCTACAGTAGGTCTGTGTTATTGTTAGGTGAGGTTATGGGTCCTACAGTAGGTCTGTGTTATTGTTAGGTAAAGTTATGGTCCTACAGTAGGTCTATGTTGTTAGGTAAAGTTATGGTCCTACAGTAGGTCTATGTTGTTAGGTGAAGTTATGGGTCCTACAGTAGGTCTATGTTGTTGTTTGGTGAAGTTATGGGTCCTACAGTGGGTCTATGTTGTTGTTAGGTGAAGTTATGGGTTCTACAGTAGGTCTATGTTGTGAAGTGACGTTATTGGTCCTACAGTAGGTCTATGTTGTTAGGTGAAGTTATGGGTCCTACAGTAGGTCTATGTTGTTGTTAGGTGAAGTTATGGGTCCTACAGTAGGTCTATGTTGTTAGGTGAAGTTATGGGTCCTACAGTAGGTCTATGTTGTTAGGTGAAGTTATGGGTCCTACAGTAGGTCTATGTTGTTAGGTGAAGTTATGGGTCCTACAGTGGGTCTATGTTGTTGTTAGGTGAAGTTATGGGTCCTACAGTAGGTCTATGTTGTTAGGTGAAGTTATGGGTCCTACAGTAGGTCTATGTTGTTGTTAGGTGAAGTTATGGGTCCTACAGTAGGTCTATGTTGTTAGGTGAAGTTATGGGTCCTTCAGTAGGTCTATGTTGTTAGGTGAAGTTATGGGTCCTACAGTAGGTCTATGTTGTTAGCGGAATTTATGGGTCCTACAGTAGGTCTATGTTGTTAGGTGAAGTTATGGGTCCTACATTAGGTCTTTGTTGTTAGGTAAAGTTATGGGTCCTACAGTAGGTCTATGTTGTTAGGTGAAGTTATGGGTCCTACAGTAGTTCTATGTTGTTGTTTGGTGAAGTTATGGGTCCTACAGTAGGTCTATGTTGTTGTTTGGTGAAGTTATGGGTCCTACAGTAGGTATATGTTGTTAGTTGAAGTTATGGGTCCTACAGTAGGTCTATGTTGTTAGGTGAAGTTATGGGTCCTACAGTAGGTCTATGTTGTTAGGTGAAGTTATGGGTCCTACAGTAGGTCTATGTTGTTAGGTGAAGTTATGGGTCCTACAGTAGGTCTATGTTTTGTTAGGTGAAGTTATGGGTCCTACAGTAGGTCTATGTTATTGTTAGGTGAAGTTATGGGTCCTTCAGTAGGTCTATGTTGTTAGGTGAATTTATGGGTCCTACAGTAGGTCTATGTTGTTAGGTGAATTTATGGGTCCTACAGTAGGTCATTGTTGTTAGGTAAAGTTATGGGTCCTACAGTAGGTGTATGTTGTTAGGTGAAGTTATGGGTCCTACAGTAGTTCTATGTTGTTGTTTGGTGAAGTTATGGGTCCTACAGTAGGTCTATGTTGTTAGGTGAAGTTATGGGTCCTACAGTAGGTCATTGTTGTTAGGTAAAGTTATGGGTCCTACAGTAGGTCTATGTTGTTAGGTGAAGTTATGGGTCCTACAGTAGATCAATGTTGTTGTTTGGTGAAGTTATGGGTCCTACAGTAGATCTATGTTGTTAGGTAAAGTAATGGGTCCTACATTAGGTCTATGTTGTGGGTCCTACAGTAGGTCTATGTTGTTAGGTGAAGTAATAGGTCCTACAGTAGGTCTATGTTGTTAGGTGAAGTTATGCGTCCTACAGTAGGTCTATGTTGTTAGGTGAAGTTATGGGTCCTACAGTAGGTCAATGTTGTTAGGTGAAGTTTTGGGTCCTACAGTAGGTCTATGTTGTTGTTTGGTGAAGTTATGGGTCCTACAGTGGGTCTATGTTGTTGTTAGGTGAAGTTATGGGTCCTACAGTAGGTCTATGTTGTTAGGTGAAGTTATGGGTCCTACAGTAGGTCTGTTATTGTTAGGTGAAGTTAAGTGTCCTACAGTAGGTCTGTGTTGTTGTTAGGTGAAGTTATGGGTCCTACAGTAGGTCTATTTTATTGTTAGGTGAAGTTATGGGTCCTACAGTAGGTCTATGTTATTGTTAGGTGAAGTTAAGAGTCCTACAGTAGGTCTGTGTTGTTAGGTGAAGTTATGGGTCCTACAGTAGGTCAATGTTGTTAGGTGAAGTTATGGGTCCTACAGTAGGTCTATGTTGTTAGGTGAAGTTAGATCCTACAGTAGGTCTATGTTGTTAGGTGAAGTTATGGGTCCTACAGTAGGTCTATGTTGTTAGGTGAATGTATGGGTCCTACAGTAGGTCTATGTTGTTAGGTGAAGTTATGGGTCCTACATTAGGTATATGTTGTTAGGTAAAGTTATGGGTCCTACAATAGGTCTATGTTGTTAGGTGAAGTTATGGGTCCTACAGTAGGTCTGTTATTGTTAGGTGAAGTTAAGTGTCCTACAGTAGGTCTGTGTTGTTGTTAGGTGAAGTTATGGGTCCTACAGTAGGTCTATGTTGTTAGGTGAAGTTATGGGTCCTACAGTAGGTCTATTTTATTGTTAGGTGAAGTTATGGGTCCTACAGTAGGTCTATGTTATTGTTAGGTGAAGTTATGGGTCCTACAGTAGGTCTATGTTGTTAGGTGAATGTATGGGTCCTACAGTAGGTCTATGTTGTTAGGTGAAGTTATGGGTCCTACAATAGGTCTATGTTGTTAGGTGAAGTTATGCGTCCTACAGTAGGTCTATGTTGTTAGGTGAAGTTATGGGTCCTACAGTAGGTCAATGTTGTTAGGTGAAGTTATGGGTCCTACAGTAGGTCTATGTTGTTAGGTGAAGTTATGGGTCCTACAATAGGTCTATGTTGTTAGGTGAAGTTATGGGTCCTACAGTAGGTCTATGTTGTTGTTAGGTGAAGTTATGGGTCCTACAGTAGGTCTATGTTGTTAGGTGAAGTTATGGGTCCTACAGTAGGTCTATGTTGTTAGGTGAAGTTATGGGTCCTACAGTAGGTCTATGTTATTGTTAGGTGAAGTTAAGAGTCCTACAGTAGGTCTGTGTTGTTGTTAGGTGAAGTTATGGGTCCTACAGTAGGTCTATGTTGTTAGGTGAAGTTATGGATCCTACAGTAGGTCTATGTTGTTAGGTGAAGTTATGGGTCCTACAGTAGGTCTATGTTGTTAGGTGAATGTATGGGTCCTACAGTAGGTCTATGTTGTTAGGTGAAGTTATGGGTCCTACATTAGGTATATGTTGTTAGATAAAGTTATGGGTCCTACAATAGGTCTATGTTGTTAGGTGAAGTTATGGGTCCTACAGTAGTGCTATGTTGTTGTTTGGTGAAGTTATGGGTCCTACAGTGGGTCTATGTTGTTGTTAGGTGAAGTTATGGGTCCTACAGTAGGTCTGTGTTATTGTTAGGTGAGGTTATGGGTCCTACAGTAGGTCTAGGAGGATGCAGTTTTTGGAGTGAAAGAAGAGGGGGAGGAAGAGGAGGAAACTGGATATCTGGTTCCGGTTTCCCAAAGGCACCTTAAGGCATCCAATGGTTCTAATGATGAACTTAGCAGTAAGATGCATCTTAAAAACAGAGACACAAACTCTGCAGTTGTTGAACTGATGTGTGGTGTTAAAGGGGAAATCTGCAGTTGCTACATCCATATTTGGACTTTTAAATTATTTATATTCTTGAAGAATATAACACATGCCTCATAAGCTTAGTTCAACTGTCGTACCCCATCAGATCCCAAAATAAGCTTTTTCTACTCCAATGTTTAGAAACAATGAAAATGTAAACCAACACTGTATCGCCTCAACATGGTTAAAACTATAATGGTGATATCATGGATGGTCAGTCCTTGCATCCATAGTTCTGTCTATGAATGTGAGAGTAGTTACATTTCTCCAGTCCCATCCATCATCTTATTACCAAAACAGTGGCAGAATGACAGCTTTGTTATTGTTTGAACTGCAGATTGGTGGATTGATTGATGTGTGGCTTTTTTAAAGGGACAACCTTGGATTTAAACATAAACAAAATGGCTGCCCCTTAGACTTGGTTTGGTAAACAGCTGAGGGATGGGGGCTGGAGAAATGTAACCACTCTCAAATTCATAGAGAAAGCTATTGTAGCAACCTTAACCCAAAACCTAGCGACCTCATCAAGAAGTTCAGACATCTTGGTATAACAGTTATAAGGTGTTGGCTTGACAGTCTCTGGACCCAGGTTTGAGTCCAGCTCAGGGCTACCCCTGGAATTCACTACACTATGAATACAAGGACTGGCCGTCCATAAGGTCAAAATCACAGTTTTAACCAAATTGAGACTGAACAGTGTTTGTTTCCAAACAGTGGCGTTATATGAGCTTATGTTTTGGTTTCTGATGGGGTAAGACAGTTGAAACATTTGAGGCATTTAACAGTTATATTCTTCAGGAATCAATGACTATCCAGTTTATGGGTATTTCTATATCTGTCAGTGAGGCTTTCCTGTGGGGGTCAAATTGTTGGAGCTGTTGATAAGTCATTGTATAATATTCTGCAAATGTATTTTCATTTTTTTTAGGGCTGACCCTAGTCGACTGGTCGATTGTTTGGTCGATAGGCTCTTTTGTCGACAGAGATTTTTTTAGACTGAGATTTTTTTAGTCGAGCAGTCGCAAATACACTATATATACAAAAGTATGTGGACACCCCTTCAAATTAGTCGATTCAGCTGTTTCAGCCACAACCGTTGCTGACAGGTGTATAAAATCGAGCACACAGCCATGCAATTTCCATAGACAAAAATTGGCAGTAGAATGGCCTTACTGAAGCGCTCAGTGACTTTAAACGTAGCACCGTCATAGGATGCCACCTTTCCAACAAGTCAGTTCGTCAAATTTCTGCCCTGCTAGAGCTGCCCCGGTCAACTGTAAGTGCTGTTATTGTGAAGTGAAAATGTCTAGGAGCAACAACGGCTGAACCGCGAAGTGGTAGGCCACACAAGCTCACAGAACGGGCCCGCTGAGTGCTGAAGCGCATACCAAACTGCCTCTGGAAGCAACGTCAGCAGAATAACTGTTAGTCGGGAGCTTCATGAAATGGGTTTCCATGGCCGAGCAGCCGCACACAAGGCCCAGATCACCATGCGCAATGCCAAGTGTCGGCTGGAGTGGTGTAAAGCTCGCTGCCATTGGACTCTGGAGCAGTAGAAAGGCGTTCTCTGGAGTGATCAATCCGACGGACGAATCTGGGTTTAGCGGACGCCCGGAGAACACTACTTGCCCCAATGCATAGTGCCAACTGTAATGTTTGGTGGATGAGGAATAATGGTCTGGGGCTGTTTTTCATGGTTCGGGCTAGGCCCTTAGTTCCAGTGAAGGGAAATCTTAACGCTACAGCATACAGTGACATTCTAGACGATTCTGTGCTTCCAACTTTGTGGCAACAGTTTGGGGAAGGCCCTTTCCTGTTTCAGCATGACAATGCCCCTGTGCGTAAAGCAAAGTCCAAACAGAAATGGTTTGTCGAGATCGGTGTGGAAGAACTTGACTTGCCTGCACAGAGCCCTGACCTCAACCCCATCGAACACCTTTGGGATGAATTGGAAGGCCGACTTCGAGCCAGGCCTAATCGCCCAACGTCAGTGCCCCGACCTCACTAAAGCTCTTGTGGCTGAATGGAAGCAAGTCCCCGCAGCAATGTTCCAACATCTAGTGGAAATCCTTCCTAGAAGAGTTGAGGCTGTTATAGCAGAAAAGGGGGGACCAACTCCATATTAATGCCTCTGCTTGAAACATGTAGGTATTACAGACGCGGTCAGGGAGACGTTTTAAAATGTCAGTGAAGACTCTTGCCAGCTGGTCAGTGCATGCTCTGAGTACGCGTCCTGGTAATCTGTCTGTGAAGATTAACCTGTTTAACCCCTTGGAGTCAATTGACGCAAATTTGCTTCAATCTAAGTAATTTAAGTAATCCATAGTACGACCATCTTAAAACAATTCCATATGTCAGTTTAGCCCCCCTCCCCCAACGGCTTAGATTTACAGGGGTTAAAGGTCATACTCACATCGGCTAAGGAGAGAGTGATCATACAGTCGTCCGGAACAGCTGGTGCACAAGACTTTGTGGAGGCCACGGAGATGGCACAGTCCATCGCTCTAAGACATGTGATACATAAATTGTATATGGTTATATTATGTACAAAATAATGATGCAACACTAATAAATCTAATATTATTTTATAACAAATGTACTTTCTCCCGCTTTGGATACTGTCGCTGTCCGCGGTTCTGAATGTAATTATATGCACAAGCACAAAAACACCACATCTGCAATTTTAGTCCCGTCTGAATCTGCCATGGCAGTCATTTTTACATGGCAGGAGAGTAACAATTCAAGCCAGAATAACCTACTGTTTTTTGGCGAACTCCAAGGTCCTCTGGTATTACTAGTCCCGTGTGAATCGACATCCCTGTGTTTTGAGAGAAATGAGTTTGACAGGTGTTGCTCACGGTTTGATCAAGAAAACAATAACTGATTTGATCAATTTAACGAAGTGCTGCTCATAGCCTACATATGAAGGGCCTGCAAGTATCAACTTTCACAGTGGATGATTTTGTTCATATGTTTTGTGCGTATTAATATTTCTAGCCTACAATCATCGATGTTACTACTAATGTGAAAACAAGACAAGATATTACTATTATTGCTCACTTGACTGTCTTAAGACAATTGTCAAATAATTTAACAGATGTCAATTGTTGTACAGCTTCATGGGTACGCTCTGGGCATCACCTTTTACCTAAAATAAACAGTACTTCTGCTGTTGTGGGCCTTTAACCATCTGTCTGACTTTGTCGTTCACACAGAAGAGAGACGTGACTATCGTGGATCCTCTGGGGAGCCTCAACAACATCATGAAGCTAAGGAGGCAGAGAAGAGTCCCTCCAGATCAGAACACCTCAAGAAACACCAGCGGAAACCCACAGGGAAGAAATCTCACTGCTGCTCTGACTGTGGGAAGATATTCAACTCTTCAGCAGACCTTAAAAGACATATGAGAATCCATACAGGAGAGAAACCTTATAGCTGTAATCAATGCGGGAAAAGTTTTACTACATCTAGCCATCTGACTAGGCACCAGAGAACACACACAGGAGAGAAACCTTATAGCTGTGATCAATGCGGGAAGAGTTTTACTCAATCAAGCTGCCTGATAGAACATCAGAGAACACACACAGGAGAGAAACCTTATAGCTGTGATCAATGTGGGAAGCGTTTTACTCAATCAAGCTGCCTGATGGTACATTTGAGAACACACACTAGAGAGAAATCTTATAGCTGTGATCAATGTGGGAAGAGTTTTAGTGATTCAAGCAACCTGATGGCACATTTGAGAACGCACACTGGAGAGAAACCTTATAGCTGTGATCAATGTGGGAAGAGTTTTAGTGATTCAAGCAACCTGATGGCACATTTGAGAACGCACACTGGAGAGAAACCTTATAGCTGTGATCAATGTGGGAAGAGTTTTAGTCGATCAAGCATCCTGATGGTACATTTGAGAACGCACACTGGAGAGAAACCTTATAGCTGTGATCAATGTGGGAAGAGATACGCTGGTAAAAGAACTCTGATTAAACATCAGAAAGTACATACATGAAGGAGTTGTTTCATGATATCAATTAAATAATGTCACAATGTTTTAACATTGTTGTATGAGTATTTTAATGAATTTCACAATGTAGAACCATTTACATTTTTAGTCATTTAGCAGACGCTCTTATCCAGATCGACTTACAGTTAGTAAGTGCATACATAATTTTTTTATTTTTCATACTGGCCCCCCGTGGGAATCGAACCCACAACCCTGGCGTTGCAAACGCCATGCTCTACCAACTGAGCTACATCCCTGCTGGCCATTCCCTCCCCTACCCTGGACGACGCTGGGCCAATTGTGCGCCGCCCCAACCGTTTTCCCCCTGTTCTATTGATTTCAGCGTGATATGGATATTAGCCTCATCAGGGGGAAAATCCAGGCTCTGAAATGAGTTGTGTTACACTTACCACGTTGGCGACCCACTTTAATCAAAATGCAACACTTCTAAATGTAGCTAGCTGTTTTCTACAAATTGTCCTCTGACCAGTGATGTACACATTATTCCCAGATTCCGTGTGGTTTTTGAGCTGTTAGTTTTAACAGGACGTGCAACCTCATCTCCCCCCTCGCGCAATTGATTTCAACGTGATATCGATATGAGTGATGACAAATAAGTGTTGCGTTTCTCTTCGTTTTGGGGACCGCTAAATTTAAATGCATCACTCCAAAATGTAGCTGACTGTCTTCTGCAGGTTGTCCTCTAACCAGTGAAGTAAAAGATATCGCCCGTTTCCATGTGTATTTTTTTGTTGTGTTAGTTTCAACAGCATGTATAACCTGATTTCCCCCCCTAATCGATATTAGTGATTTATTGCCACTTGTCAAAACAACAGTGTTTTGGTGCTTGTGCAGTTAATAAGGTGGTTGTTTAAAAATATACAAGTACTATGATTACTATTGTGGAACATGTTTGTGTTGATAGTACATTTTATGTTTAGGTTTTCCATTTATCACAAACTGTTTCTGCATATTGGTTATTGATTTGGACACGTTAAAACTGTGTTTTGACATTGGGCAGTATCCCACCTTGCAAAATATAGTTGAAAAGACGTTGAAAAGAAGACTATGCTCGAGGTCCAATCTACGTTTGGTTTTGGTTGAAAGTTAAAGTTAAAAATATGTATTTTTTAGGTCGTTGTTTCAACGACTTGAAAACAACTTCATTTCAACTTACTTGCAGCCTATAAACATTGACGCAGGATAACACATGCGTCTATGAACTGTTTTATTAACAATCTTACATCACTCCATTATTTCTTGACAACATTCAAGTGCTAATTGTCTTTATTCCACTGCTGAAGAAGCATGACTCAAATCACCTACTCATATTTCAAACATCCAGCCTGACAAAATATACATGTTTAATTATTCCATGCCTTTGATGTTAAAACGTTCATAGATGACCAGCAGGGTCAAATAATAATCCCAGTGGTTGTAGAGGGTGCAACAGGTCAGTACCTCAGGAGTTGGTGTAGTATATGAAGTATTATGACTTTGATAAGGTTTTAAGTGGAACCTGAGAGGATGTTTATTTAGCAGAAAGGGAGCCATTTTGTAGTGACACCCCTGTTCGTTGGAGACAGGCGATTGGACAGTAGAGGGAGCCACCCATATTTTTGTATATCTTATAAGGCTGGAGACAGAGAACGTTAGAGCAGACATTGTAATTTGGAGGACACTGCTCTCCGGGTGATCATGACATCCGGAAACTTATGCTGAAATCTTGTGATATGAATAAACTTATGATCAAAGTTCAGTATGGGCGGACTCCTTTGTTTAACAGCAATAATTAGCAACATTGACTCGACACTACATTGGCTTTTCATAGCTGAGCATTCTGAGGTCAAAACAGCAGGTGCGGTGGAGAGAGGGTTGAAATCAGCAGGTCCGGGACAAAGGATCACGTCTGGTGAACAGGTCAGGGTTCCATAGCCGCAGGCAGAAGAGTTGAAACTGGAGCGGCAGCACGACCAGGTGGACTGGGGACAGCAAGGAGTCATCAGGCCAGGTAGTCCTGAGGCATGGTCCTAGGGCTCAGGTCCTCCGAAAGAAAGAGAGAGAGAGAGAGGAGAATTAGAGGGATTATACTTAAATTCACACAGGACACCAGATAAGACCCCTCTCTGACTGTAGAAGTGTTCTTCCTAACCAGTCCCTCAACAGCTCTCTGGCTGTAGAAGTGTTCTTCCTAACCAGTCACTCAACACCTCTCTGGCTGTAGAAGTGTTCTTCCTAACCAGTCCCTCAACACCTCTCTGGCTGTAGAAGTGTTCTTCCTAACCAGTCCCTCAACACCTCTCTGGCTAAAGAACTCGGGAGGGGTCTTATCTGGTGTCCTGTGTGATCCATTCATCCTTCCATCCCTCCTCAGCCTTCCTCTCCTCTGAAGACCCAGTGAGGGTGGAGCTCAGTCAGAGAGCTGTTGAGGGACTGGTTAGGAAGAACACTTCTTCTATCCAGCGCTGAGTCTGGTTTGATTATGTTCCTGCTATCTCTTACCTATCCAGCTCTGAGTCTGGTTTGATTATGTTCCTGCTATCTCTTACCTATCCAGCGCTGAGTCTGGTTTGATTATGTTCCTGCTATCTCTTACCTATCCAGCTCTGAGTCTGGTTTGATTATGTTCCTGCTATCTCTTACCTATCCAGCTCTGAGTCTGGTTTGATTATGTTCCTGCTATCTCTTACCTATCCAGCGCTGAGTCTGGTTTGATTATCTTCCTGCTATCTCTTACCTATCCAGCTTTGAGTCTGGTTTGATTATGTTCCTGCTATCTCTTACCTATCCAAGAGGTCAACTCCTGATTTCTGGGTCACTGAAGCAGCCTGGGATGGTGCAGCCTGCCCTTTGACCTCTTGAGGAAGATCCAATCTGTCAACAAGCGGCTCTGTTTCTTCACCAGACAGTGGAGTCATCAGTGACAGCAGCTCCTTGGTCTCCTCATCCTGAGGGAGAGTAACACTGAACACACCCTTCCCTGTGTCCTACACAGGACTCATAACAAGTTAGTCTACTGTAGGGGGGCATCTCAATAGTCTACAGTGGCTGTATGTGTCCTGGTGCTGCGGTCGCTGTGCCAGGCCAAGTAGGATGAATGATACAGCTGTCCAGTTGACAGTAAAGTAGGATGAATGATAGATACAGCTAGCCAGTTGATAGTAAAGTAGGATGAATGATAGATACAGCTAGCCAGTTGATAGTAAAGTAGGATGAATGATAGATACAGCTGGCCAGTTGATAGTAAAGTAGGATGAATGATACAGCTGGCCAGTTGATAGTAAAGTAGGATGAATGATGCAGCTGGCCAGTTGACAGTAAAGTAGGATGAATGATAGATACAGCTAGCCAGTTGATAGTAAAGTAGGATGAATGATAGATACAGCTAGCCAGTTGATAGTAAAGTAGGATGAATGATAGATACAGCTGGCCAGTTGATAGTAAAGTAGGATGAATAATACAGCTGGCCAGTTGATAGTAAAGAAGGATGAATGATAGATACAGCTAGCCAGTTGATAGTAAAGTAGAATGAATGATGCAGCTGGCCAGTTGATAGTAAAGTAGAATGACTGATAGATACAGCTAGCCAGTTGATAGTAAAGTAGAATGAATGATACAGCTGGCCAGTTGATAGTAAAGTAGAATGAATGATACAGCTGGCCAGTTGATAGTAAAGTAGGATGAATGATACAGCTGGCCAGTTGATAGTAAAGTAGGATGAATGATACAGCTGGCCAGTTGATAGTAAAGTAGAATGAATGATAGATATAGCTAGCCAGTTGATAGTAAAGTAGGATGAATGATAGATACAGCTAGCCAGTTGATAGTAAAGTAGGATGAATGATAGATACAGCTAGCCAGTTGATAGTAAAGTAGTATGAATGATAGATACAGCTGGCCAGTTGATAGTAAAGTAGGATGAATGATAGATACAGCTAGCCAGTTGATAGTAAAGTAGTATGAATGATAGATACAGCTGGCCAGTTGATAGTAAAGTAGAATGAATGATGCAGCTGGCCAGTTGATAGTAAAGTAGGATGAATGATGCAGCTGGCCAGTTGATAGTAAAGTAGAATGAATGATACAGCTAGCCAGTTGATAGTAAAGTAGGATGAATGATACAGCTGGCCAGTTGATAGTAAAGTAGAATGAATGATAGATATAGCTAGCCAGTTGATAGTAAAGTAGGATGAATGATAGATACAGCTAGCCAGTTGATAGTAAAGTAGGATGAATGATAGATACAGCTAGCCAGTTGATAGTAAAGTAGTATGAATGATAGATACAGCTGGCCAGTTGATAGTAAAGTAGAATGAATGATGCAGCTGGCCAGTTGATAGTAAAGTAGGATGAATGATGCAGCTGGCCAGTTGATAGTAAAGTAGGATGAATGATGCAGCTAGCCAGTTGATAGTAAAGTAGGATGAATGATAGATACAGCTGGCCAGTTGATAGTAAAGTAGGATGAATGATGTAGCTGGCCAGTTGATAGTAAAGTAGGATGAATGATAGATACAGCTGGCCAGTTGATAGTAAAGTAGGATAAATGATAGATACAGCTAGCCAGTTGATAGTAAAGTAGGATGAATGATAGATACAGCTGGCCAG
The DNA here is from genome assembly GCF_020615455.1 of Coregonus clupeaformis. Taxonomy (NCBI): domain Eukaryota; kingdom Metazoa; phylum Chordata; class Actinopteri; order Salmoniformes; family Salmonidae; genus Coregonus; species Coregonus clupeaformis. The sequence goes on along the minus strand of NW_025535979.1, from coordinate 11,593 downwards.
TTGATAGTAAAATAGGATGAATGATGCAGCTGGCCAGTTGATAGTAAAGTAGAATGAATGATAGATACAGCTGGCCAGTTGATAGTAAAGTAGGATAATTGATAGATACAGCTAGCCAGTTGATAGTCAAGTAGGATGAATGATAGATACAGCTGGCCAGTTGATAGTTGAGTAGGATGAATGATGCAGCTGGCCAGTTGATAGTAAAGTAGGATAAATTATAGATACAGCTGGCCAGTTGATAGTAAAGTAGGATGAATGATAGATACAGCTGGCCAGTTGATAGTAAAGTAGGATAATTGATAGATACAGCTAGCCAGTTGATATTAAGTAGGATGAATTTTAGATACAGCTGGCCAGTTCATAGTAAAGTAGAATGAATGATAGATACAGCTAGCCAGTTGATAGTAAAGTAGGATGAATGATGCAGCTGGCCAGTTGATAGTAAAGTAGAATGACTGATAGATACAGCTAGCCAGTTGATAGTAAAGTAGAATGAATGATACAGCTAGCCAGTTGATAGTAAAGTAGGATGAATGATAGATACAGCTGGCCAGTTGATAGTAAAGTAGAATGAATGATGCAGCTAGCCAGTTGATAGTAAAGTAGGATGAATGATAGATACAGCTGGCCAGTTGATAGTAAAGTAGGATGAATGATAGATACAGCTGGCCAGTTGATAGTAAAGTAGTATAATTGATAGATACAGCTAGCCAGTTGATAGTAAAGTAGGATGAATGATAGATACAGCTGGCCAGTTGATAGTCAAGTAGGATGAATGATGCAGCTGGCCAGTTGATAGTAAAGTAGGATAAATGATAGATACAGCTGGCCAGTTGATAGCGAAGAAGGATGAATGATAGATGCAGCTGGCCAGTTGATAGTAAAGTAGGATGAATGACCAGGACGACTGATCCGTGTAAAGGAAAGAATGAATGTATCGTGAGATTTTGAGTGAAAACCTCCTTCCATCAGCAAGGGCATTGAAGATGAAACGTGGCTGGGTCTTTCAGCATGACAATGATCCCAAACACCGCCCGGGCAACGAAGGAGTGGCTTCGTAAGAAGCATTTCAAGGTCCTGGAGTGGCATAGCCAGTCTCCAGATCTCAACCCCATAGAAAATCTTTGGAGGGAGTTGAAAGTCCGTGTTGCCCAGCAACAGCCCCAAAACATCACTGCTCTAGAGGAGATCTGCATGGAGGAATGGGCCAAAATACCAGCAACAGTGTGTGAAAACCTTGTGAAGACTTACAGAAAACATTTGACCTGTGTCATTGCCAACAAAGGGTATATAACAAAGTATTGAGAAACTTTTGTTACAAAAACAAGTAGAGGGTGAGGCTGTTACCGTGAAAGAAGAAGAGAAAGACGTTACAGTGAAAGAAGAGGAAGACGCGTTCAGAGTGAAAGAGGAGGAGGAGATGACTGTCACATCGAAAAAGGAGGAGGGAGAAGAGGAGGAAACTGGATATCTGGTTCCGGTTTCCCAAAGGCACCTTAAGGCATCCAATGGTTCTAATGATGAACTTAGCAGTAAGATACTTTTGAGAAACCGGGCCCTGATTAACACTAGTAAGTACTGTCTTAAAAACAGAGGCACAAACTCTGCAGTTGTTGAACTGATGTGTGGTGTTAAAGGGGAAATCTGCAGTTGCTACATCCATATTTGGACTTTTAAATTATTTATATATAGCCATTGATTCTTGAAGAATATAACACATGCCTCATGAGCTTAGTTCAACTGTCTTACCCCATCAGGACCTAAAGTAAGATTTTTTTACTCCAATGTTTAGAAACAATGTACATGTGAACCAACACTGTATAGCCTCAACATGGTTAAAACTATAATGTTGATGTCATGGATGGTCAGTCCTTGCATCCATAGGTCTGTCTATGATTTTGAGAGTAGTTACATTTCTCCAGTCCCATCATCATCTTATTACCAAAACAGTGGTGGAATGACAGCTTTGTTATTGTTTGAACTGCAGATTGGTTGATTGATTGATGTGGCTTTTTTAAAAGGACAACCTAGGATTTAAACAGCAACAAAATGGCTGCCAAGAGAGACTTGGTTTGGTAAACAGCTGAGGGATGGGGGCTGGAGAAATGTAACCACTCTCAAATTCATAGAGAAAGCTATTGTAGCAACCTTAACCCAAAACCTAGCGACCTCATCAAGAAGTTCAGACATCTTGGTATAACAGTTATAAGGTGTTGGCTTGACAGTCTCTGGACCCAGGTTTGAGTCCAGCTCAGGGCTACCCCTGGAATTCACTACACTATGAATACAAGGACTGGCCATCCATAAGGTCAAAATCACAGTTTTAACCTGGTTTTGAAGATATACAGTGTTTGTTTACAAACAGTGGCGTTATACAAGCTTATGTTTTGGTTTCTGATGGGGTAAGACAGTTGAAACATTTGAGGCATTTATAAGTTATATTCTTCAGGAATCAATGACTATCCAGTTTATGGGTCTTTCTATATCTGCCAGTGAGGCTTTCCTGTGGGGGTCAAATTGTTGGAGCTGTTGATAAGTCATTTTATAATATTCTGCAAATGTATTTTCATTTTTATTAGTGCTGACCCTAGTCGACTGGTCGATTGTTTGGTCGGTAGGCTGTTTAGTCGACAGAGATTTTTTTAGACTGAGAGTTTTTTAGTCGAGCAGTCGCAAATACACTATATATACAAAAGTATGTGGACACCCCTTCAAATTAGTCGATTCAGCTGTTTCAGCCACAACCGTTGCTGACAGGTGTATAAAATCGAGCACACAGCCATGCAATTTCCATAGACAAACGTTGGCAGTAGAATGGCCTTACTGAAGCGCTCAGTGACTTTAAACGTAGCACCGTCATAGGATGCCACCTTTCCAACAAGTCAGTTCGTCAAATTTCTGCCCTGCCAGAGCTGCCCCGGTCAACTGTAAGTGCTGTTATTGTGAAGTGGAAACGTCTAGGAGCAACAACGGCTGAACCGCGAAGTGGTAGGCCACACAAGCTCACAGAACGGGCCCGCCGAGTGCTGAAGCGCGTTCCAAACTGCCTCTGGAAGCAACGTCAGCAGAATAACTGTTAGTCGGGAGCTTCATGAAATGGGCTTCCATGGCCGAGCAGCCGCACACAAGCCCCAGATCACCATCCGCAATGCCAAGTGTCGGCTGGAGTGGTGTAAAGCTCGCTGCCATTGGACTCTGGAGCGGTAGAAAGGCGTTCTCTGGAGTGATCAATCCGACGGACGAATCTGGGTTTAGCGGACGCCCGGAGAACACTACTTGCCCCAATGCATAGTGCCAACTGTAATGTTTGGTGGAGGAGGAATAATGGCCTGGGGCTGTTATTCATGGTTCGGTCCCCTTAGTTCCAGTGAAGGGAAATCTTAACGCTACAGCATACAGTGACATTCTAGATGATTCTGTGCTTCCAACTTTGTGGCAACAGTTTGGGGAAGGCCCTTTCCTGTTTCAGCATGACAATGCCCCTGTGCGTAAAGCGAAGTCCAAACAGAAATGGTTTGTCGAGATCGGTGTGGAAGAACTTGACTTGCCTGCACAGAGCCCTGACCTCAACCCCATCGAACACCTTTGGGATGAATTGGAAGGCCGACTGCGAGCCAGGCCTAATCGCCCAACGTCAGTGCCCGACCTCACTAAAGCTCTTGTGGCTGAATGGAAGCAAGTCCCCGCAGCAATGTTCCAACATCTAGTGGAAAGCCTTCCCAGAAGAGTTGAGGCTGTTATAGCAGAAAAGGGGGGACCAACTCCATATTAATGCCTCTGCTTGAAACATGTAGGTATTACAGACGCGGTCAGGGAGACGTTTTAAAATGTCAGTGAAGACTCTTGCCAGCTGGTCAGTGCATGCTCTGAGTACGCGTCCTGGTAATCTGTCTGTGAAGATTAACCTGTTTAACCCCTTGGAGTCAATTGACGCAAATTTGCTTCAATCTAAGTAATTTAAGTAATCCATAGTACGACCATCTTAAAACAATTCCATATGTCAGTTTAGCCCCCCCTCCCCCCAACGGCTTAGATTTACAGGGGTTAAAGGTCTTACTCACATTGGCTAAGGAGAGAGTGATCGTACAGTCGTCCGGAACAGCTGGTGCACAAGACTTTGTGGAGGCCACGGAAATGGCACAGTCCATCGCTCTAAGACATGTGATACATAAATTGTATATGGTTATATTATGTACAAATAATGATGCAACACTAATAAATCTAATATTATTTTATAACAAATGTACTTTCTCCCGCTTTGGATACTGTCGCTGTCCGCGGTTCTGAATGTAATTATATGCACAAGCACAAAACACCACATCTGTAATTTTAGTCCCGTCTGAATCTGCCATGTCAGTCATTTTTACATGGCAGGAGAGTAACAATTCAAGCCAGAATAACCTACTGTTTTTTGGCGAACTCCAAGGTCCTCTGGTAATACTAGTCCCGTGGGAATCGACATCCCTGTGTTTTGAGAGAAATGAGTTTGACAGGTGTTGCTCATGGTTTGATCAAGAAAACAATAACTGATTTGATCAATTTAACGATGTGCTGCTCATAGCCTACATATGAAGGGCCTGCAAGTATCAACTTTCACAGTGGATGATTTTGTTCATATGTTTTGTGTGTATTAATATTTCTAGCCTACAATCATCGATGTTACTACTAATGTGAAAACAAGACAAAATATTACTATTATTGCTCACTTGACTGTCTTAAGACAATTGTCAAATAATTTAACAGATGTCAATTGTTGTACAGCTTCATGGGTACGCTCTGGGCATCACCTTTTACCTCAAATAAACAGTATTTCTGCTGTTGTGGGCCTTTTAACCATCTGTCTGACTTTGTCGTTCACACAGGAGAGAGACGTGACTATCGTGGATCCTCTGGGGAGCCTCAACAACATCATGAAGCTGAGGAGTCAGAGAAGAGTCCCTCCAGATCAGAACACCTCAAGAAACACCAGCGGAAACCCACAGGGAAGAAATCTCACTGCTGCTCTGACTGTGGGAAGATATTCAACTCTTCTACAGACCTTAAAAGACATATGAGAATCCATACAGGAGAGAAACCTTATAGCTGTAATCAATGTGGGAAGAGTTTTACTCACTCAAGCTGCCTGAAGGTACATTTGAGAACACACACAGGAGAGAAACCTTATAGCTGTGATCAATGTGGGAAGAGTTTTACTCACTCAAGCTGCCTGAAGGTACATTTGAGAACACACACAGGAGAGAAACCTTATAGCTGTGATCAATGTGGGAAGAGTTTTACTCACTCAAGCTGCCTGAAGGTACATTTGAGAACACACACAGGAGAGAAGCCACACCACTGCTCTGACTGTGGGAAGAGTTTTGTTTCATCCCAATATTTAGAATCACACCAGAAAACACACACAGGAGAGAAGCCTTATAGCTGTGATCAATGTGGGAAGAGTTTTAGTCAATCAAGCAACCTGATGGTACATTTGAGAACGCACACTGGAGAGAAGTCTTGTAGCTGTGATCAATGCGGGAAGCGTTTTGTTACATCTACCAGTCTGACTATACACCAGAGAATACACACAGGAGAGAAGCCTTATAGCTGTGATCAATGCGGGAAGCGTTTTGTTACATCTAGCCAGCTGGCTAAAGTGGCCAAAAACAACAAGGAAACTTATAATGTGATCAATGCGGAGAGTTTTACTCAACTGCCAAGCTGCCTATAGTACATTCGGGGGTCACTGAGTGTACGTAAGAAGATGGCGAGCAGAAAAACAACGTCTAAAAGATGCTAACAGTCAGCGAAAAATCTTTCCGTGGTCCTCAAAGTGGTCGTTTCATTGAGGCTGACCGGAGGGCTTTTGAATATGTCAGGGAAAAAGAAGTGAGGGAATGCCCATTACCAGAGCTGTCATCCCAGGTTAAGGCCCTGGAAATCTGCCAGGAGAGCTCAACATCACTGGATTTAAAGCCAGCCTCGGCTGGTGTCGTAGGATGAGGCACGGACTGTCACTTAGACGGAGAACGAGTTTGGCCTAAACGCCTCACACTGGAGAGAAACCTTAGCTGTGATCATGTGGGAAGAGTTTTAGTGATTCAAGCAACCTGATGGCACATTTGAGAACACACACTAGAGAGAAACCTTATAGCTGTGATCAATGTGGCAAGAGATACGCTGGTAAAAGAACTCTGATTAAACATCAGAAAGTACATACATGAAGGAGTTGTTTCATGATATCAATTAAATAATGTCACAATGTTTTAACATTGTTGTATGAGTATTTTAATGAATTTCACAATGTAGAACCATTTACATTTTACATTTTAGTCATTTAGCAGACTATCCAGAGCGACTTACAGTTAGTGAGTGCATACATAATTTTTTTATTTTTCATACTGGCCCCCCGTGGAATCGAACCCACAACCCTGGCATTGCAAACGCCATGCTCTACCAACTGAGCTACATCCCTGCTGGCCATTCCTCTACCCTGGACGACGCTGGGCCAATTGTGCGCCGCCCCAACCATTTTCCCCCTGTTCTATTGATTTCAGCGTGATATGGATATTAGCCTCATCAGGGGGAAATCCAGGCTCTGAAATGAGTTGTGTTACACTTACCACGTTGGCGACCCACTTGAATCAAAATGCAACACTTCTAAATGTTAGCTAGCTGTTTTCTACAAATTGTCCTCTGACCAGTGATGTACACATTATTCCCAGATTCCGTGTGGTTTTTGAGCTGTTAGTTTTAACAGGACGTGCAACCTCATCTCCCCCCTCGCGAGCAATTGATATCGATATGAGTGATGACAAATAAGTGTTGCGTTTCTCTTCGTTTTGGGGACCGCTAAATTTAAATGCATCACTCCAAAATGTAGCTGACTGTCTTCTGCAGGTTGTCCTCTAACCAGTGAAGTAAAAGATATCACCCGTTTCCATGTGTATTTTTTTGTTGTGTTAGTTTCAACAGCACATACAACCTGATTTTCCCCCCTAATCGATATCAGTGATTTATTGCCACTTGTCAAAACAACAGTGTTTTTGGTGCTTGTGCAGTTAATAAGGTGGTTGTTTAAATAAATACAAGTATTATGATTACTATTGTGGAACATGTTTGTGTCGATAGTACATGTTATGTTTAGGTTTTCCATTTATCACAAACTATTTCTGCATATTGGTTATTGATTTGGACACGTTAAAACTGTGTTTTGACATTGGGCAGTATCCCACCTTGCAAAATATAGTTGAAAAATTGTTGAAAAGAAGACTATGCTCGAGGTCCAATCTATGTTTGGTTTTGGTTGAAAGTTAAAGTTAAAAATATGTATTTTTTAGGTCGTTGTTTCAACGACTTGAAAACAACTTAATTTCAACGTACTTGCAGCCTATAAACATGGACGCAGGATAACACATGCGTCTATGAACTGTTTTATTAACAATCTTACATCACTCCAGTATTTCTTTACAACATTCAAGTGCTAATTGTCTTTATTCCACTGCTGAAGAAGCATGACTCAAATCACCTACTCATATCTCAAACATCCAGCCTGACAAAATATACATTTTTAATTATTCCATGCCTCCCTATTGGAAATGAATTATTGCCAATACATATTAACAAAGGGGTGTACATTCAGTTTTGATCATTCATAATATTTCCATTTCATGTAACATTTAGTAATCATAATAATTTATGTGATTAACTGATTTTTTTTTTGCACAATTATATTGTTTATAAACAGTGTAGTAAAACCAGCTTATATTTTGGGCTGGATATTACATCATATTCTTACTGTTTTAACCAATGTAATTTCCTTAGATGCTCTTTAGTCTTTCAGCTTTTATTGATATTCTTTAGTTTTTTTATCCACTGTTTGTTGTCTAGTAAATATTTCTGTTTTTATTTTCATAGTTTTTATTCATTTTTTCCTGTGAATTGCATTGCATTTCATGTCTGAAATGTGCTATATAAATAAACTATACTGAACAAAAATATAAACGCAACAACGTAAAGTGTTGGTCCCATGTTTCATGAGCTGAAATAAAAGATCCCAGAAATGTTCCATACTCACAAAAAGCTTATTTCTCTCAAATGTTGTTCACATCCCTGTTAGTGAGCATTTCTCCTCCTTTGCCATAATAATCCATCCACTTCACAGCTGTGGCATATCAAGAAGCTGATTAAACAGCATGATCATTACACAGGTGCACCTTGTGCTAGGCACAATAAAAGGCCACTTTAAAATATGCAGTTTTATCACACAATGCAATGCCACAGATGACTAGAGTTTTGAAGAAGCGTGCAATTGGCGTGCTGACTGCAGGAATGTCCACCAGAGTTGTTGCCAGAGAATTGAATGTTAATTTCTCTACCATAAGCCGCCTCCAACGTTGTTTTAGAGAATTTGGCCGTACGTCCAACCGGCCTCACAACTGCAGAGCACGTGTATGGCGTCGTGTGGGTGAGCGGTTTGCTGATGTCAACAGAATGCCCCATGGTGGGGGTTATGGTATGGGCAGGCATAAGCTACGGACACAAATGCATTTTACCGATGGCAATTTAAATGCCAAAGATACCGTGGACGAGATCCTGATCCTTTTTTTTTTGCGCCGCCTCATGGGTCTCACAGTCACGGCAGGCTGTGACACCGCCTGGGATCGAACCCGGGTCATTAGTGACGCCTCATGGGTCTCACAGTCACGGCAGGCTGTGACACCGCCTGGGAGGCCTGGGTAAGTTACTTTCTAAATCTGCAGTCCAGAATTCTCATCAGTAACTAACTTTTGGATTACTGACACTCAGAACGTAATCGGATTACTTTCAGTTACTTTATACTGCTAACCCTAATGCCTAACCCTAACATGAAATAACCCTAACCTTAACCACACTGCTAACCCTAATGCCTAACCCTAACATGAAATAACCCTAACCTTAACCACACTGCTAACCCTAATGCCTAACCCTAACATTAAATAACCCTAACCTTAACCACACTGCTAACCCTAATGCCTAACCCTAACATTAAATAACCCTAACCTTACATTTGTGTTTTCATGAAAATTGACAGTATAGCCAATGTTGACTGCAGCTGGCCCATCTAGCAGAAATCCCTCAGTTCTGCCTCCAGGACAAGACTCATCACAATAAACGTCAACCTGCTTAAGAGGCATTAGAAGAAGACACATTTAATATTACCAATTGAACATCTATTGCAGGATAAGTCAATGTTAGAGGTTATGTAGCTGGCCATAAATGGATGTTGCATTTAACTTTATGAGTTTGTTATGTAGGCATCTTCTAACCCATTGCTTTCTACTATAGATAATAATATGATTAGGTTATATCTTTAGGCCTACAGAAAAAACACAGTCTGTCGGATTTCAGTCTTCAAGAACAGGAGTTGGAATTATGGAAGTATAGATTAGACAAATTGTTTCTCCTGAGCATAACTCAAAAACGAAGGATTGAATAGCCCCATTCTGTTGCTTATGATGTTGTTGTCATGGAGGACTGATTGGGCTCATTGTTTCCAGTTGAAAAATAAATGCTGCTCTTGGAATGGCATGCTGTGAGCACTACCGAACAGCGTTGTTTGCGTGCAAATTGATTTCCATTTGCTATTGGCCTATTGTTTACAGTTTTGTTATTGACACTTTGATATCTGATCATTTACTGCTGGTTAGATCTATCAAAAGCGCTCGAGTTTGAGCATGGTGTCCGTTGGTTCAATCAGCAATGAATTAGATTGAGCAATAAGACTCATGGTCTTCTCAAATTAAACAGTTTTTTTACAGTATTACATGTAACCTGTTACTCATCAAACCCTGACTGTATCTAAATCATCCAGAGGGTCTCGGGGTAGCGGGGCGGCTTGGCTCATCTCCTGGTCAGCTGACATATCGTACGGGGTGAGGAATCATCACTGTTCCATACACACACAGGACAGTGACATACAGAGAAATTAGTGAATAAAACACTACGATAGAGAGAAATGGTAACGGGGTTTCTTAGGCAGGCACTAACTTCAAGCTATGTTTTGCTGTACAAAAAGCCTGGGGAAATTAGTAGTCAACAGGTAGGAGGTTAATTGAGGTTTTGGAGATCTTATACGTTTTTTTCCTAAGAGAATCTTCATCAGCTAACATCACTTTTTTTGTGAATTTTGACTAATTTATGTCATCATGCTAAAAGCCACATAATGGCTTCATAATTCATATGGGTTGTGTTAACTGACTGGTATTATACTCAGAACAAAACGTATTAAGATCTCCCAAGCCTGTGTTAACTTCCTACCTTTATTTTAGGCTTTCATCCCAGGACCCTTTTCTTTCCCCATTCATTTTCCATAGGAATGGCTGAACAAACCAGAGGGAACTCATTTCCGGTTTTTGACTACAACCCAGATAGTGAAACATTTCCCGCTGTCCCTATACCCAATGCTATAAATTAACTACCGCCAGCGGGCAAGTGCAGTTTGCCGCTCATGACATGATTTGCATCTCTGGCGGGTAACCCCATTCAGTGACCGGTCATTATAATCCTCGGCAGGCCGCTGTTGCACTTCTTTCGTTTAGCTCCACTTAGAGGACAGCTTATACGCCTAAGGCAAGCCATCTAGCCATGAGTTAATTTGAAAGACAATAGCCAGGAAGGTCTCTAATCTCAAATTCGGCCTGCCACTTTCCAGCTAACCAGCCGGCCAGAGGCTGCAAGCTGTTTTGTTGTGCTCTATAAATCTAACATGCAGACCACACCGCATGCAATGCGCCGCGAAGCGAAAATAAATGTATACATGCATGTTATTCAATCGTTGCACCTAAACCGCTCGCCCGCGTCAACGAGCGTCTGCGTGGGCCGGTTCTATTTAGACGCTCAACGCGCCGTAAGTCCTGCCTCTCCCATCTCCTCATTGGTTTATAAGAGCATCTACCCACGTGTGTGATTGAAATATAAACTGGAGGTCTAAGGCTCCAGTCCAGTTGGTTGTGGGAAATGCACCATAAAGTTGGTTGCCATCAGCCATATAAAGTTCAAAGAAGAAGAAGAAGCCTTTTTGAAGGAGGAGAGATTACTAAAAAACAAACTTTACCGTTTTATTTGATATTTCACCTGTGTGTCCTGATCGCCTCTGGTGTGGGGACAAATTCAACTTGCGCGTGGTCTGTGTGGTGGCATGTTAGCCTAAGCATTCTTTTGTGATTTCAATTTGATTTGATTATTTTTGCCAATTTAAAAACAAAACAGCCACACACGAGGACACAATGCATTAAAAATAATCGAGGATGACACAAAGTGATACTGCAACTCGCCAGTTGGCTGGGCTCCTTGCCTGTGCCATTAAACCCCTACAACTCATCCAGAATGCCGCAGCCCGTCTGGTGCGTTCAACCTTCCCAAGTTCTCTCAATGTCAATCTGCTCCTCCGCACACACCCACTGGCTTCCAGTTGAAGCTCGCATCTGCTACAATACCATGGTGCTTGCCTACGGAGCAGTGAGGGGAACGGCACTCTCCGTACCTTCAGGCTCTGATCAGTCCCTACACCCAAACGAGGGCATTGCGTTCTTTTTCCACCTCTCTGGCCTGTTGGCTCCCCTTCCTCTGC
>NW_025535978.1:55000-73256 GCF_020615455.1 Coregonus clupeaformis | reverse complement strand
CGAATGTAACGATCCCGGCAGTCTGAGTCGGGTCCTGTCTGTGGACTAGTTTTTCTGCTCGTGATCTCCAGTTTCCCGAGGGTTCTGGAACAGCTCCGGGGAGCTCTCTTGATTTCCGCACCTGCATCCCATCAGCAATCTGCACACCTGGTCCTGATCATCACCCTTCTTAGGCTCTGGCCTAACATCCATTCCCTGCCGGATCGTTAGCCATGAACATCACTCGTCCGAACCTTCATCCAACCTCTGCCTGGTGGTGGCGGCTGCCGAGCTCATGATCGGATCAACCACTGCACCCCCAACAACTAATCAACGCCGCCCGCTCTGTTCCCTGGATTATTCAGCATCACTCTTGAATTTGTAAATAAACACTCACCTTCGTTTCAACTTACCTTGTCCTGGTCTGCTTCTGGGTTCTGGCTTTGTAACTTTCGTGACAGAACGATCCGGCCAGTAATGAACCCAGCGGACCTGGACTCTGTTCGCCATGCCATTACCCATCAGGAGAAGATGTTGGGCCATCATAGCACGGAGCTACAGGAGATCGCGTTGGCAGTTGGAACCTTTCTACCGGTCTGACGGAGGTCCAGAACCAGCGCCAGTTTCCGGTGGAGGATCCACTACCCGGTTTCACCCATCTCGCCTGCCGCGTCTGGAGCGGTGTCCTTCCGTGAGCCCAAGGTTCCGACGCCGGATAAATATGAGGGGGAGCTGGGAAGATGCCGTTCTTTCCTTATGCAGTGTGGGTTAGTGTTCGATCTACAGCCCTACTCTTATGCCACAGACAAGGCTAGGATAGCCTTTGTGATTGAGTTGCTGCGTGGTCGAGCGCTGGATTGGGCTTCAGCCGTTTGGAAACGACAAGACCCCTGCATGGCTTCATACCAGGGGTTCACGGCCGAGCTGAGGAAGCTTTTCGACCATTCCCGTCCGAGGGAGGGACGCAGCTAGGGCGCCTGTTTTCGCTTCACCAAGGAACTCGTAGCGTGGCCGACTTCGTGATCGAGTTCAAGGCGTTGGCTGTGGAGAGTGGGTGGAATGAGGAGTCTCTGCAAGCGGCCTTTTTACCAGGGTCTGTCGGAGCAGCTCAAGGATGAGTTGATCTCCTATCCGGAGCCTAGTGACCTGGACAGCTTGGTAGCCTTGTCTATTCGGGTGGATAATCGAGTCCGAGAGCGAAGGAGGGAGAAGCAATGGGGTCCGTCCAATCGATCAGCTTCTCAGGTTCCAGTCGGGTCGGGATTGGACCAGAATACGTCGATCATCGTCCACCACACAGGATTAGTGGAGAGGTCCTGTCTCCCGATTCGGAACCAATGCGCAGTAGGGCGGCACGGGTTAACCAAGGAGGAACGCCAACTCAGACGTAGGACTAACTGTTGCCTCTACTGTGGTGGTTCGGGACATTACCTCGCCACCTGTTCCCGGCGGTCGTCAAACTGCGCGGCTCGCTAAAGTTGGGAGGACTTTTAGCGAGCCAGTTTCGACCTCTCAATACCTCTGTCAGACCCGTTTCCCGGCTACCCTTGTGAACAGGAATCAGAGCTTAGCGATTAACGCTTTTCTCGATTCAGGTGCCGATGGAAGCTTTCTTGATGCCGAGTTGGTGGAACAGCTGGGGCTTTCCAAGGAGCAATTGCCGGAAGCCATTGAAGCGACCACTCTGAACGGCAGTAGTCTGGCACGTATCACGATGAGGACTGAACCGGTTAAGATGCTGTTGTCGGGAATCATTCGGAGATGATTTCATTCTTCATTCTGCCGTCTTCCCATGTTCCTCTGGTCCTTGGATACCCCTGGCTGAAGGAACACAATCCCACGTTCGATTGGGTGACGGGCAAGGTAACGAGTTGGAGCCTTGATTGTCATGCTAACTGTCTCAAGACTGCCTGTCCCCATTCGGTTCCCAGTCAGGTGATTGAGGCTAAACCCCAGATTTGTCCCTGGTTCCCGAGACATATCACGATTTGGGGAAGTGTTCAGTAAGCAGAAGGCTCTGTCACTCCCTCCCCCACCGACCATATGATTGTGCCATCAACCTGTTCCCTGGAGCTGTCTACCCCAAGGGAAGGTTATACAGTATCTCCCGCCCTGAACGTGAGGCTTTGGAGACCTACATCAAGGAGTCCCTAGCTGCTGGTCTCGTTCGTCCCTCGTCATCACCCCTGGGGCAGGATTCTTCTTTGTGGGTAAGAAGGATGGCTCTCTTCGACCGTGTATTGATTATCGGGGGTTGAATGACATCACGGTCAAGAACAAGTATCCCCTGCCCTTGATGAGTTCTGCCTTCGACTCCTTACAGGGTGCTACGGTGTTCACCAAGCTAGACCTACGCAATGCGTATCACATGGTCCGGATCAGAGAGGGAGACGAGTGGTTGACGGGTTTCAATACACCCGATGGGTCACTTCGAGTATCAGGTGATGCCGTTTGGACTGACCAATGCTCCAGCGGTATTCCAGAGTATGGTGAACGACGTCCTGAGAGATATGATCGGTCTCTTTGTGTTTGTTTATCTGGATGACATTCTGATCTTCTCGAAGGAACCTTCCGACCACGTCCAGCATGTCCGGCAGGTTCTGCAGCGATTGTTGGAGAATCGCCTGTTCGTGAAGGCCGAGAAGTGCGAGTTTCACGCCCCACACGACATCCTTTCTCGGGTACATCATCTCCAGGGGAGAGATTAGGATGGACCAGGAGAAGGTTAGAGCGGTCCTGGAATGGGCCCAGCCCGGTGCGAGATTGCAGCTCCAGAGATTTTTTGGGGTTTGCGAATTTCTACCGCAGATTCATCCGGGATTACAGCCGTGTGGCCGCTCCGTTAACTGCCTTGACTTCCAGTATCAGGAGCTTCAAGTGGAATCCGGAGGCGGATCGAGCGTTTCTGGATTTGAAGAGGCGATTCACCAACGCACCGATTCTCTCTCAACCGGACACGGCCCGTCAGTTCGTCGTTGAAGTGGACCGCGTCTGATGTGGGAGTTGGCGCCATCCTGTCGCAGCGATGCTCCACGGACAGTAAACTCCATCCCTGCGCCTACTACTCTCGTCGCCTTTCGCCTGCGGAGAGGAATTACGATGTGGGTAACCGGGAGCTTCTCGCGGTGAAACTTGCCTTGGAGGAGTGGCGCCACTGGTTGGAGGCGGAGCAACCGTTTATTGTCTGGACTGACCACAAGAATCTTGCTTACGTGCAATCGGCTAGACGTCTCAACTCCCGTCAGGCCAGGTGGTCGTTGTTTTTCGGGACGATTCAATTTTTCCCTGACGTTCCGACCTGGATCTAAGAACGGCAAGGCGGACGCCTTGTCTCGGAGGTTCTCCAAGACGGAGGAGAGTGGGTCCAAGACCGAGACAATTCTCCCCCGGAACTGCGTCGTGGGAGCTGTTAGGTGGAAGATTGAGGAGGAGGTGATGGCGGCCCCTCGGACGCAGCCCGGTCCCGGTAACGGTCCACCCGGTCGGTTGTTTGTGCCTGAGTCGGTTCGTCCTGCGGTCCTCAAATGGTCCCACGCCAGCAAGATGGCTTGTCACCCTGGCGTGGCTCGGACGATGGCGTTTCTTCGCAGGCGTTTTTGGTGGCCTGCCATGGCCGAGGATACTCGGGGGTTATGTTGCTGCCTGTCCAGTGTGTGCGCAGAATAAGAGTACCAATCGGCCCAGCTCTGGACTACTTCACCCCCTTCCTATTCCCCGGCGACCATGGTCGCATCTGGCCCTGGACTTTGTCACTGGGTTGCCCGCTTCTGAGGGGAACACGGTCGTTCTGACTATCGTGGACAGATTCAGCAAGTTCGCCCACTTTGTGCCAATTGCCAAGCTTCCCTCTGCCTCGGAGACGTCCGAGATCCTGGTTAGGGAGGTTTTCAGGGTCCACGGTTTGCCCAGTGATATCGTTTCCGACCGTGGCCCTCAGTTTACCTCTGCTGTCTGGAAGTCCTTCTGTTTGGCCATTGGAGCTACAGTCAGTCTCACATCTGGTTTTCACCCCCAATCTAATGGTCAGGCGGAGAGAGCCAACCAGAAGATGGAATCCACGCTCACGCTGCCTGGCCTCTTCCAACCCCACCTCCTGGGTCTCTCAGTTGCCTTGGGTTGAGTATGCCCACAATACTCTCCCTACATCTGCCACTGGGATGTCTCCCTTCCAGTGCCTGTATGGCTACCAACCTCCCTTGTTCCCTTCTCAGGAGAAGGAGCTCTCAGTGCCTTCTGTTCAGGCCCATATTCGTCGTTGCCACCGGACCTGGCATCGGGCCAGAAAGGCACTCCTTAGAGTTTCGGACCGGTATCAGCTCCAGGCGAATCGTCGCGGATCCCCCGCTCCCACCTATACCATCGGAGATAGGGTCTGGTTGGCCACACGGGATCTTCCTTTACGGACTGAGTCTAGGAAGTTGTTACCGGAGTTCATTGGCCCGTTTGTGGTGGAGAAGGTGATCAATCCGGTGGCAGTTCGACTCAAACTCCCGAGGACGCTCAGAGTCCATCCCACCTTTCATGTCTCCTGCCTCAAGCCTGTTTTCCTCAGTCCTCTGTTGCCTCCTCCGCCTCCTCCTCCTCCTCCTCGGATGATCGGAGGTGGTCCTGCCTACACGGTGCGACGCATCATGGATTCCAGACGGCGGGGCCGGGGTTTCCAGTATCTCGTGGACTGGGAGGGTATGGTCCTGAAGAGAGAGTTGGATTCCGCGGCGACAGATCCTAGATGCTGACCTCATCCGTGACTTCTACCGCCTCCATCCTGGCGCTCCGGGAGTCCGCCCGGTGGCGTTCATCGGAGGGGGTACTGTAACGATCCCGGCAGTCTGAGTCGGGTCCTGTCTGTGGACTAGTTTTTCTGCTCGTGATCTCCAGTTTCCCGAGGGTTCTGGAACGCTCCGGGGAGCTCTCTTGATTTCGCACCTGCATCCCATCAGCAATCTGCACACCTGGTCCTGATCATCACCCTTCTTAGGCTCTGGCCTAACATCCATTCCCTGCCGGATCGTTAGCCATGAACATCACTCGTCCGGAACCTTCATCCAACCTCTGCCTGGTGGTCGGCGGCTGCCGAGCCATGATCGGATCAACCACTGCACCCCCAACAACTAATCAACGCCGCCCGCTCTGTTCCCTGGATTATTCAGCATCACTCTTGAATTTGTAAATAAACACTCACCTTCGTTTCAACTTACCTTGTCCTGGTCTGCTTCTGGGTTCTGGCTTTGTAACTCGTGACAACGAACAAGATGAGAAAGACTCTATACACTGTATTAGTTGGGTAATGAATGAATTAAAGTCAATATGTTGCATGATTACCTCATTCCATTTTGAGTAGATGCTTTTTTTACAAAAAGTAAATGTTGTTTTCCAGCACTTTAGTAATTACGTCGTTACAACATAGGTATATGAGCAACTTCATTACCTCATTCAATTTTGAGAAGATGCATTTTTTTACAAAAATAAATGTTGCTTTCCAGCACTTTAGTAATTACGTCATTACAACATAGGTCTATGAGCAACTTCATGTGAAGTTATCAGATTGTGTAAAACAGAGTTGACTCTCCGGCATGTATAGTTAGGAATCATGTCAGCTGATCTGGTCATGACATTTCTATCTGTAATGTTCAGCAGGCTAAGTTGTTAGTCGTTGTTCCTCTGGCAAAAGCAATTTACTGCCATTTTGTTTGGCAAGTTCCACAAACATGGCAATTAATGGTAAAATGTGTGACTAAAAGTTGAAAGCTGTCATTGTAAGGAAAGGACTGCACTTGATCATCAAAAGCAAAACCAGGCATACCTTCTCAGACAGATCAAAGTCACTGGGGCCCTGTGTTGGTTTCCCTTTGCGAGAGAGGGTAGCGTGGTTTAGTTATGTATTTTGGGAAGGGAGTAAAATTAGTGAGAACAGTTTAAGCTTTCATGTTCCTTTTTGATGTTTTAATTGGGCAACACATACATCTGCATGTCTACTGCAGTTACCACTTGTCAAGGGGTGCTGAAGGTGGGTGTGGTGCATGAATCAAGCGCAGGACGCAGAAGCTCAGTCCAAAAGACTTTAGTGCAATATTCACGTAGAAAATAAGCACAATAAGCCCAAAGGCGAAATAACGGCGCACACAGGCGTCAAACAAACGGCGTGCGAAAAACCTCTCCAAAACACTGGAGGGAAGTACGTAGCTCCAACACGAAACAGAAGAGCAATCACACACAAAGACAAACACACACAACGAGAACTAAATAGGACACTAACGAGGACTAACAAGACACAGGTGTACAACATCAAGACAAAACCAAACGAACATGAAACATAGATCGGTGGCAGCTAGTACTCCGGGGACGACGACCGCCGAAGCCTGCCCGAACCAGGAGGAGGAGCAGCCTCGGCCGAAACCGTGACAGTACCCCCCTTGACACGCGGCTCCAGCCGTCGCCGACCCCGGCGACGACCAGGAGGACGCGGAGCAGGGCGCGCGGGATGGTCCCGGTGGAACTCCGACAGGAGAGATGGGTCTAGGATGTCCCTCCGCGGCACCCAGCACCGCTCCTCCGGGCCGTACCCCTCCCACTCCACGAGATACTGGAGACCCCCATCCGGGCGTCTTGAGTCCAAGATGGACCGACGGTGTACGCCGGAGCCCCCTCGATGTCCAGTGGGGCGGAGGAGTCTCCCTATCTCATTGTCCTGGAGTGGACCAGCTACCACCGGCCTGAGAAGAGACACATGGAACGAGGGGTTAATATTCTTATACTCAACAGGTAGATGTAACCTATAAGACACCTCGTTCAATCTTCTCAGGACTTTAAAGGGCCCCACAAACCGCCGACCCAGCTTCCGGCAGGGCAGGCGGAGGGGTAGGTTTCTGGTAGAGAGCCAGACTCGATCTCCGGAGCGTACACCGGCCCCTCACTGCGGTGGAGATCGGCGCTCGCCTTGTGATGAAGGACGGCCCGCTGCAGGTGGACGTGGGCAGCGTTCCACGTCTCTTCCGAGCGCCCTCATCCAATCATCCACCGCAGGGGGCCTCGATCTGGCTCTGCTGCCAAGGTGCCAGAACCGGCTGGTAACCTAACACACATTGGAAGGGGGTTAGGTTGGTAGAGATTGGCGGAGAGAGTTCTGGGCCATCTCGGCCCAGGGAATGTACCGTGCCCACTCCTCCGGCCGGCCCTGGCAATACAACCTCAGAAACCTACCCACATCCTGGTTGACACGTTCTACCTGCCCGTTAGTCTCCGGGTGGTACCCTGAGGGTAAGGCTAACCGAGACCCCCCAAACGCTCCATGAACGCTCTCCAAACACGGGAGGTAAACTGGGGGCCTCGATCAGACACTATATCCTCGGGTACCCCGTAATGCAGGAAGACGTGGGTAAATAGGGCCTCAGCGGTCTGTAGGGCAGTAGGAAGACCCGACATAGGGAGAAGACGACAGGCCTTAGAGAACCGGTCCACAACGACCAGGATGGTGGTATTCCCCTGAGAGAGGGGAAGGTCTGTCACAAAATCCACCGAGAGATGGGACCATGGTCGTTGTGGAACGGGCAGGGGTTGTAACTTACCCCTGGGCAGATGTCGGGGCGCCTTACACTGGGCGCACACCGAGCAGGAGGAGACATAAACCCTCACATCCCTAGCCAAAGTGGGCCACCAGTATTTAGTGCTAAGGCAATGCACTGTCCGGCCAATACCCGGATGTCAGAGGAGGGTGACGTGTGAGCCCAGTAAATGAGTCGATCCCGAATCTCGAGCGGAACGATACTTCCGACCCTCAGGACACTGTGGAGGGCTGGGGTCGGTGCGCAACGCTCGCTCGATTTCGGCATCGACCTCCCACACCACCGGTGCCACAACGCAAGACTCCGGTAGTATGGGAGTGGGCTCAACGGACCTCTCCTCCGTGTCATACCGCCTGGACAGCGCATCTGCCTTACCATTCTGGGACCCAGGGATGTACGTGATTTTAAATACGAACCTGGTGAGAAACATACTCCATCGAGCCTGGCGAGGGTTCAGTCTCCTCGCTGCCCGGATGTACTCCAGGTTCCGATGGTCAGTCAAAATGAGGAAAGGGTGTTGAGCCCCCCTCAAGCCAATGCCTCCACACCTTAAGGGCTTGAACTACAGCTAACAGCTCCCTGTCCCCAACGTCATGAGTTACGCTCCGCCGGGCTGAGCTTTTTGAGTAAAAGCACAGGGGCGGAGTTTAGGTGGCGTGCCGGACCGTTGAGAGAGAACGGCCCCTATCACCAGCCTCAGACGCGTCTACCTCAACCTGAAAGGGTAAGCGGGATCCGGATGCGCCAGCACCGGAGCCACGTAAACAGGTCCTTCAGTCTCCTAAAGGCCCTGTCCGCATCAGCTGACCACTGCAGGCGCACCGGACCCCCTTTCAGAAGGGACGTGATGGGAGCTGCCACCTGTCCAAAACCCCGGATAAACCTCCGGTAGTAATTCGCAAAGCCCAAGAACTGCTGCACCTCTCTCTACAGTGGTTGGAGTTTGCCAATTACGCACAGCGGACACACGATCCACCTCCATTCTCACCCCTGACGCGGACAACCGATAACCCAAAAAGGAGACTGACTTCTGGAAAAACAGAAATTTCTCTGCCTTGACATATAGGTTGTGCTCCAACAGCCTCCTCAATACACGACGCACCAGGGTTATATGCTCGGCTCGGGTAGACGAGTACACCAGAATGTCATCAATGTACACGACCACCCCTTGTCCCTGCATATCCCGGAAAATGTCATCTACGAAGGATTGGAAGACTGAGGGAGCATTCATCAACCCATATGGCATGACGAGATATTCGAAATGACCTGACGTGGTACTAAACGCTGTCTTCCATTGTCGCCCTCCCTAATGCGCACCAAGTTATACGCGCTCCTGAGATCCAATTTTGTGAAAAACCGCGCTCCATGCAATGACTCTGTCATGGTCGCAATCAGAGGGGAGTGGATAACTGTATTTCACAGTAATCTGATTGAGACCACGGTAATCAATGCACTGGGCGCAACCCTCCATCTTTCTTCTTCACAAAAAGAAACTTGAGGAGGCGGGAGAAGTGGAGGGCCGAATGTATCCCTGTCTCAAAGATTCGGCTATGTAAGTCTCCATAGCTTTTTCTCTCCTCTTGAGACAAAGGATACACGTGGCTCCGTGGGAGCGCTGCTCCTGCCTGGAGATCAATCGCACAATCCCCCCTGTCTATGAGGAGGCAACTGCGTGGCCCTAGTTTTACTAAACACGAGAGCTAAATCCCCATATTCAGGCGGAATGTGCAGTGCGGGCACTTGGTTTGGACTTTCCACCGAAGTCGCCCCACGGAAACACCCAGACATCGCCCCTCGCACTGAGCAGACCACCCATCGAGAGCCCTCTGTTGCCACGAAATAGCAGGGTTATGGGTGCTTAACCAGGGAATTCCCAGCACCACTGGGTACGCAGGAGAGTCGATCAGATACAGCTGTATAGTCTCTTCATGACCCCCTGCGCACACATCCTAAGTGGTGCTGTGATCTCCGTAATCAACCCCGACCCCAACGGGCGGCTATCTAAGGCATGAACGGGAAAAGGTTTGTCAACAGGTAGGAGAGGATCCCTAAATCTAAACAAAACTTCCGATCAACAAAATTCCCAGCTGCGCCTGAATCTACTAGCGCCTTATGCTGGGAATGAGGTGCAACCTGTGGAAAACACACAGGTATACAAAAGTGCGCAACAGAAAGCTCTGGGTAAGTGGGACGTCTACTCACCTGGGAGGCCCCCCCAGTGCGTGGCCTGTTGTCTTCTCCCCCGGAGAAAAATGGTTGATGAGGGCCCGTTCATTCCACCCTGCGTCCGCCGCTAGAGTCCGGAACTCTAGAGCAAACGCCTGTGCGCTCCTCCTCCCCTGTCTCAGGTGGACTAGACGCTCCCCGCCGCTTTGCCCTCAGGTGGATGGTCGAACACGGCCTTGAGCGGCGGGAGAACTCGGCGTAGGAGATGGTGTTGGCGTCCATCTTCCTCCACTCGCGTTAGCCACTCCAACGCCTTGCCCGTGAGAAAGGAGATGAGGGCGGAAACGCTCTCATGTCCCGAGGGCACCAGGTGTACAGTGGCCAGGTAGAGCTCCACCTGCAGGAGGAACCCCTGACACCCGGCAGCTGTTCCGTCATACGCCCTCGGGAGCGAGAACCGAATCCCCCTGGGTTCCCGGACCTGGGACTGGTGGACCGGCCGATGGGGTTGGCAGGGTAGGTGGAGGTGTGGGTACCCCGCTGGCCTCCCATCGGTGCAGGGTGTTGATGACGTCCTGTAGAGCGGTCCCCAGTTGTCGTATCTGGTTATCTTGGCCGCGAACATGCTCCTCGAGCGACTCAGGCCTAACTGCAGATCCTGCTGATTCCATTTTGGTGTGTGATTCTGTCAAGGGGTGCTGAAGGTGGGTGTGGTGCATGAATCAAGCGCAGGACGTAGAAGCTCAGTCCAAAAGACTTTAGTGCAATATTCACGTAGAAAATAAGCACAATAAGCCCGAAGGCGAAATAACGGCGCACACAGGCGTCAAACAAACGGCGCACTAACATGTGCGGAAAACCTCTCCAAAACACTGGAGAGGGAAGTACGTAGCTCCAACACGAAACAGAAGAGCAATCACACACAAAGACAAACACACACAACGAGAACTAAATAGGACACTAACGAGGACTAACAAGACACAGGTGTAAAACATCAAGACAAAACCAAACGAACATGAAACATAGATCGGTGGCAGCTAGTACTCCGGGGACGACGACCGCCGAAGTCTGCCCGAACCAGGAGGAGGAGCAGCCCCGGCCGAAACCGTGACACCACTAAACTGTGATGCAATACATACTGAACTGTTGGTGTGAGGATCTCTCTGTGTGTGGCTGGAATTCAATCATTGCGCAATACATTTTTGTGTCACCTGTATTGTAGGTGTAAAACATGGCTGTCACGTGCACTTAAAGATTGACAGGTATGTGGTGTATACTTTTTCCATATTTTGAAGTGTACTGTTTTAGGCCTGTGATTTGAAAGCCTGCATTTTCACAATAATACATCAATCTATAAGAGTAATATACTTGCAAATACTATAGGAATCCCAATGGTCAGAGTTCTACCCCAGAGGTCTTTACATACTTACAGTATGACAAACTAAATGGAGGAACATGATGTCCTATTAGAATTGTGTGATCTTTGAAATGGAAATGAACAAAGGTACAGAGATCAGTTGTGCATTCCACTGTACATTCTTAGACCTTAATATACTAGGTGATATGACACATTTATAATTTCATCTCCAGATGGCCAAGTAATTTATGGCATTAAAACATATGCAAATCATGCCTCACAAACGTTCCAAAGCCATATCTCCTGTCGACTTTCCCCATCTGTTATGCTTATGCCCAGGTTTCCCCTTTGTGTTGAGCTTTTGACAATTTTCCACATACATTATACATTAGGAGATAAGGCAACCTCTGTTGTAACAGAAGAGAAAAACAGATCACCTCTTATGATTAGCCATTCTTTGATTTGCTAACTCCTGTTTTAACAGAAACTCTACAGAAGATGGTATTATTCATTGACAAGATTGTTTCCAGCAACATGCAAAATTACAAAGAAAATACTGTAAGGGATTCTCCTCACAAGGAATTCGCATGCTTCCCGGCCGAACAGTTTGTGCATATATGATGACATCTTGTGACGTTTTTGTTTGTTTTAGACTTCGGCAAGTGTTTTTTCAGCTGTTCAGGAACACAGCATTTTTTTCGAGGCAAGCCTAGGTCGGTAGCCAAAGTCTATGCCCCCTCGTCGGCGATTGGTCAAAAATGAAATTGTCAACAATGACATTTTTTCACTTCAGGAAATACTGTGCCAAACATCCTAGTCTGATGCAAAATTACGTGACTAAGACCGCCTTGGCAAAAACATCAAAATTAAATCTTGAGTTATATTAGGTTAATTCTGACTCTTAGGTTAATATATTAGGTTAATTGACAAACAGTACTATTCCGTTTTAATTTTTTAAAAGGTATTTTAAGGGAGAATGCGAGCACACTCATTAGGTTCAGCCAAACCGAAGCATGCTTTAACCTGTACAATACACCATATAATACACACTATATAATTCAACATAGGTCCTCTAAGGAACCATATTGATTTGTCTACATTGTACTGTAATTCAACAGGAAAGACAATGAACACAAACAGACAATGTGGAGAATTCCTAGTCAGGCATATCTTTAGGAATATGCTTTTAAAAAAAGTGTACGCTGTGCAAAGTGTATTCAATCACCTTACATTGACAGAAATTTGGTAAGTGAATTTCAGCATCAAAGTTTTCCTCTTCTCCTCCTACGATATTAGCATTTGCAAGATGAACAGTTTGATGAACGACTACAGTGTGACAGCTAGTGTAATGTTTACCAGCACGTTTGTACACACAGTATTTTGAAAATATCTCTCTGTGTTATGGAGAACAACTCACATACTAGACAGGAGCTGACAGCCTCTCTGTATACCTCACCCTCACAAAGGATAACCGAGATATTAGAGCAAAATACATCATCTTCTATCAGTGTTTCACCTAAAGGGATTGTGTTAGCAGCACCAGTAATTTTTATTTATTTTTATTTCACCTTTATTTAACCAGGTAAGCCAGTTGAGAACAAGTTCTCATTTACAACTGCGACCTGGCCAAGATAAAGCAAAGCAGTGCGATAAAAACAACAACACAGAGTTACATATGGGGTAAAAAAAACATAAGGCCATAAAATACAACACAAAATATATATACAGTGTGTGCAAATGCAGCAAGTTATGGAGGTAAGGCAATAAATAGGCTATAGTGCAAAATAATTACAATTAGTATTAACACTGGAATGCTAGATGTGCAAGAGATTATGTGCAAATAGAGATACTGGGGTGCAAAAGAGCAAAATAAATAACAATATAGGGATGAGGTAGTTGGGTGGGCTAATTTCAGATGGGCTGTGTACATGTGCAGTGATCGGTAAGGTGCTCTGACAACTGATGCTTAAAGTTAGTGAGGGAGATAAGAGTCTCCAGCTTCAGAGATTTTTGCAATTCGTTCCAGTCATTGGCAGCAGAGAACTGGAAGGAATGGCGGCCAAAGGAGGCGTTGGCTTTGGGAATGACCAGTGAGATATACCTGCTGGAACGCATACTACGGGTGGGTGCTGCTGTATTACCTATGGTAATACAGTAAGTCTTACCGTCGCTACAGCATGGTAAAAACCTGTGAGATTTACATATCAAATTACTGCTTGACTCTGAGTAATGATAGGGTTTAGAAGGGTAACAGAGCTGGCCTTGGTTCAATGTAATCATAATGACTAGTAGACTGAGGCAGAGCATTGTACCAAAGGCTATTCAAACCCAGTTACCCCTCACCCCCAATATCCTATTTTGCTCTTTTATCAGCAAGCTGTCAATAAGGCATCTCCAGAGTAGTGGTCCTGCTGAGGAGTCTGGATTAAGCCGAGTTTGTTTAAGACATGGCAGGCATTTGACGAATAAAAGCGCTAACGAGATAGCGATCAGAAGGGGCCCGGCTCCAAATGCAGCCTGCTTTGCCTGGCAGCGCTTGATAATCTGCTTCGCTGGTATCAACTCAGCTCCCTTTAATCTGACTTCACATAATCCTTTTTTTCTCCTGATCAGGTAACGCTAATTATGACTAATGAATTCCATCCAGAGCTCGGGTAAACACGCCTATCAAACAAGATCACGCTGATGTTTAACAGAAGAGAGATACAGTGCCTTGCAAAAGTATTCATCCTCCTTGGCGTTTTTCCTATTTTGTTGCATTACAACCTGTAATTTAAATGGATTTTTATTTGGATTTCATGTAATGGACATACACAAAACAGTCAAAATTGGTGAAGTGAAATGAAAAAAATAACTTGTTTCAAAAAAATTATAAGAAATAAATAATGGAAAAGTGGTGCGTGCATATGTATTCACCCCCTTTCCTATGAAGCCCCTAAATAAGCTCTGGTGCAACCAATTACCTTTAGAAGTCACATAATTAGTTAAATAAAGTCCACCTGTGTGCAATCTAAGTGTCACATGATCAGTCACATGATCTCAGTGTATATATACACCTGTTCTGAAAGGCCCCAGAGTCTGCAACACCACTAAGCAAGGTGCACCACCAAGCAAGCGGCACCATGATGACCAAGGAGCTCTCCAAACAGGTCAGGGACAAAGTTGTGGAGAAGTACAGATCAGGGTTGGGTTATAAAAAAATATCAGAAACTTTGAACATCCCACGGAGCACCATTAAATATTAAAAAATTTAAAGAATATGGCACCACAACATACCTGCCAAGAGAAGGCCGCCCACCAAAACTCACGGACCAGGCAAGGAGGGCTTAATCAGAGGCAACAAATAGACCAAAGATAACCCTGAAGGAGATGGAAAGCTCCACAGCGGAGATTGGAGTATCTGTCCATAGGACCACATTTGGTGTTCTCCAAAAGCCATGTGGGAGACTCCCCAAACAGATGAGAATAAAATTGAGCTTTTTGGCCATCAAAGAAAGCGCTATGTCTGGAGCAAACCCAACACCTCTCATCACCCCAAGAACACCATCCCCACAGTGAAGCATGGTGGTGGCAGCATCATGCTGTGGGGATGTTTTTCATCGGCAGGGACTGGGAAACTGGTCAGAATTGAAGGAATGATGGATGGCGCTAAATACATGGAAATTCTTGAGGGAAACCTGTTTCAGTCTTCCAGAGATTTGAGACTGGGACAGAGGTTCACCTTCCAGCAGAACAATGACCCTAAGCATACTGCTAAAGCAACACTCAAGTGGTTTAATAGTAAACATTTAAATGTCTTGGAATGGCCTAGTCAAAGCCCAGACCTCAATCCAATTGAAAATCTGTGAGAAAAAAATAAAAAATAAATATATATATATATATATTTTTTTGGGTGGGGGGGTAGATGAGCTTTAATATTTCAGATAGTTTGTAACTTCCATCAATGTAATTGTCTGCATCACTTCCAATCCCCCATATGTTTTTTTACATACACATATATGTATCTACAGTGAGGGAAAAAAAGTATTTGATCCCCTGCTGATTTTGTACGTTGCCCACTAACAAAGAAATGATCAGTCTATAATTTTAATGGTAGGTTTATTTGAATAGTGAGAGAATAACAACAACAAAATCCAGAAAAACGCATGTCAAAAATGTTATAAATTGATTTGCATTTTTAATGAGGGAAATATGTATTTGACCCCCTCTCAATCAGAAAGATTTCTGGCTCCCAGGTGTCTTTTATACAGGTAACGAGCTGAGATTAGGAGCACACTCTTAAAGGGAGTGCTCCTAATCGCAGTTTGTTACCTGTATAAAAGACACCTGTCCACAGAAGCAATCAATCAATCAGATTCCAAACTCTCCACCATGGCCAAGACCAAAGAGCTCTCCAAGGATGTCAGGGACAAGATTGTAGACCTACACAAGGCTGGAATGGGCTACAAGACCATCGTCAAGCAGCTTGGTGAGAAGGTGACAACAGTTGGTGCGATTATTTGCAAATGGAAGAAACACAAAATAACTGTCAATCTCCCTCGGCCTGGGGCTCCATGCAATATCTCACCTCGTGGAGTTGCAATGATCATGAGAACGGTGAGGAATCAGCCCAGAACTACACGGGAGGATATTGTCAATGATCTCAAGGCAGCTGGGACCATAGTCACCAAAAAAACAATTGGTAACACACTACGCCGTAAAGGACTGCAATCCTGCAGGGCCCGCAAGGTCCCCCTGCACAAGAAAGCACATATACAGGGCTGTCTGAAGTTTGCCAATGAACATCTGAATGATTCAGAGGAGAACTGGGTGAAAGTGTTGTGGTCAGATGAGACCAAAATCGAGCTCTTTGGCATCAACTTAACTTCGCCGTGTTTGGAGGAGGAGGAATGCTGCCTATGACCCCAAGAACACCATCCCCACCGTCAAACATGGAGGTGGAAACATTATGCTTTGGGGGTGTTTTTCTTCTAAGGGGACAGGACAACTTCACCGCATCAAAGGACGATGGACGGGGCCATGTACCGTCAAATCTTGGGTGAGAACCTCCTTCCCTCAGCCAGGGCATTGAAAATGGGTCGTGGATGGGTATTCCAGCATGACAATGACCCAAAACACACGGCCAAGGTAACAAAGGAGTGGCTCAAGAAGAAGCACATTAAGGTCCTGGAGTGGCCTAGCCAGTCTCCAGACCTTAATCCCATAGAAAATCTGTGGAGGGAGCTGAAGGTTCGAGTTGCCAAACGTCAGCCTCGAAACCTTAATGACTTGGAGAAGATCTGCAAAGAGGAGTGGAACAAAATCCCTCCTGAGATGTGTGCAAACCTGGTGGCCAACGACAAGAAACGTCTGACCTCTGTGATTGCCAACAAGGGTTTTGCCACCAAGTACTAAGTCATGTTTTGCAGAGGGGTCAAATACTTATTTGCCTCATTAAAATGCAAATCAATTTGTAACATTTTTGACGTGCGTTTTTCTGGATCTTTTTGTTGTTATTCTGTCTTTCACTGTTCAAATAAACCTACCAATAAAATTATAGACTGATCATGTCTTTGTCAGTGGGCAAACGTACAAAATCAGCAGGGGATCAAATACTTTTTTCCCTCACTATATATATATATATATATTTGTGATGTCACGAGAGGCTGTGTCCTGGAGGGACGTTACATCCCCTGAGGTGGCTGCAAACCCAGACAGCTATGGCTCCATCTGCTGGTATGGTCGGGAACTCCACCCCTCTATGGCCAATCTTCCCACGCAGCTGAAACAAATGAGGAGCTGATGAGCTGAAGGTTTGGGAAGGGAAGAGACACAGTCTCCAACCTGGGCTCTCTGGAGGACAAGAGGTGCTGCACGTCCACTTCCATGAGGAATATAAGGATTTGGAGATACTTACCTTTGGGAAATACTCACCTTTGGATATATGCACCTGTGGAAATACGTGAGAGACATTTGGAAGGACTTTTTGCTGGGTTGGCCACTAGCTGCAACGTGGACTACAGTAAGGCTGGGGAAAAGTTATCTGAGCGAGTGAGAATTATGATTTTGGATGTGGAAGAGACATCCCTGAACTGTTAACCCTTAAAGAGCCACAAGAGAACAGAATTTTGTTATATTTTCGTTAATTTCCCAAGACCTATAATAAAATCCTTGTTTTGTTTGAACCTTGTCTCCTTGCACTACTTGAGCAATCCCGCTGAAAGCTGTGTAGCCTCTCGTGACGTCACAGATGGTGGAGAATACGGGCACGCTCAAGCGTTAATAGTGCATGTCAGAGGAGGATACCGAAGGTTTGATCACCCAGTTTTCCAAGTTGGCCGTAGGCTCCCCGCCGACTGAAATGGAGGACATATTGAAAGCCCTTGTTGCTGGCCAGCAAGCCCAGATGCAAGCAAACGTGGCTCTCTTGGAGGAGCAAAAGAAAGCCAACCTTCTGAAGGCAGAGGAATTGCAGTTGCAGAGACAGAGGGTGGTCCAAAATACCCGCCCAATAAAGGCAAGTGACTTTATATCTAAGATGGGAGCTACCGATGACATTGAGGCATACCTGCATGCATTTGAGGCCACGGCCACTAGGGAAG
This sequence comes from Coregonus clupeaformis, assembly GCF_020615455.1. Classification (NCBI taxonomy): domain Eukaryota; kingdom Metazoa; phylum Chordata; class Actinopteri; order Salmoniformes; family Salmonidae; genus Coregonus; species Coregonus clupeaformis. The sequence goes on along the minus strand of NW_025535978.1, from coordinate 55,611 downwards.
CCTGGCCCAAGCAACAGTGGGTTGGTCTGTTAGCCCCCTTTCTAACCGGGGAATCGCTGAATGCTGTCCGGGACCTGGGCCCTGACCAGGTTACTGACTATGATGCCCTGAAGTCTGAGATCCTCAGCAGATATGGACTCACAAAGTTTGGTATGGCCCAGCGCTTTCACAGCTGGACCTTCCAACCAGACCAACCTCCTCGGGCGCAGATGCATGAACTTGTCCGAATCGCAGGAAATGGCTGGATCCGCAGAGGAATCCAGCAGCGGCGGTGGTGGAGGCCGTTGTGGTGGATCGTTACCTACGCGCCCTGCCTTATGAGGCAAAAGCGGTTCATCAGTCAACAGGCCTTGACCACGGCTGATCTGACCGTGGAAGCTGTGGAAAAGTACCAGGCCACAGCGGAGATGCTGAATGCTTCCCGAAAAGACCCCAGGGAGTGCGGCCCCACCACAAATGGGAAGAACCCGTCCAAAGGACCCCAAGGTCTCGAACCCAGCCACGTCAGGACTTATCCCGGCTCCAGGGGGAGCCAGAAACCAGGCGGGTCCAAGAAGAGTACACCAGGAGGGGGAAACTCGACAGTGTTACGGTGTGGGGGAGATGGGACA
>NW_025535978.1:0-52500 GCF_020615455.1 Coregonus clupeaformis | reverse complement strand
GACCTGTGTTCAAAAACAAGCTACAAATGGACAGTACAAAAACAAATGATCTAATGATTCTGTCTCTTCGCAGTAAAATCTGCAGAGCTGGGAAGATTGTATCCCCCATATAACATTCTATTGGTAGCAAGAATTTTCTATAATAATTTAAATTGAAAAATTCTAAGTTTTGAATTAGCGTTGTTTTGCGTATCAATTCCTAAACACTATGCCATGGAATCGGTACGTCAAAAATCTCTTCCCAACTATTTTGCAATCTATGGAATCTGTGGTATGACTTAAAGATTGCTGTACACCAGCGGAACCCATCCAACTTGTAGGAGATGGAGGGGGTGAATAGTTATGCATGCTCAAGTTTTCTGTTTTTTTGTCTTATTTCTTGTTTGTTTCACAATAAAAAATATGTTGCATCTTCAAAGTGGTAGGCATGTTGTGTAAATCAAATGCCAAGGGGGGTGAATACTTTCGCAAGCCACTGTACAGAAGTGAAAGAATAACAGATAAGGGAAAGAAATTATGAAGCCTATAGTATTTAACGTTTTTCGGGATGGGAAGTTAACTTCATCTGATAACACTTTCAAATAGGCCTTGCAAGACAGGAGGTTAAAGTTGAACATAGCAGCCCTTATGGTGTTTACTTACAGCTAAAAAGAGCACACCTGCTCCCAAAAAAATAAAGACGTACAGTACCAGTCAAATGCTTGGACACCTACTCATTCCAGGGTTTTTTACTATTTTTACTATTTTCTACATTGTAGAATAATAGCGATGACATCAAAACTATGAAATAACACATATGGAATCATGTAGTAACCAAAAAAGTGTTAAACAAATCAAAATAAATTTTATATTTGAGATTCTTCAAATAACCACCCTTTTCCTTGATGACAGCTTTGCACAATCTTGGCATTCTGTCAACCAGCTTCACCTGGAATGCTTTTCCAACAGTCTTGAAGAATTTCCCACATATGCTGAGCACTTGTTGGCTGCTTTTCCTTCACGCTGTGGTCCGACTCATCCCGAACCATCTCAACTCGGTTGAGGTCGGGGGATTGTGGAGGCCAGGTCATCTGATGCAGCACTCCATCACTATCCCTCTTGGTAAAATAGCCCTTACACAGCCTGGAGGTGTGTTGGGTCATTGTCCTGTTGAAAAACAAATGATAGTCCCACTAAGCCCAAACCAGATGGGATGGCGTATCGCTGCAGAATGCTGTGGTAGATATGCTGGTTAAGTGTGCCTTGAATTTGGAATAGATCACAGACAGTGTCACCAGCAAAGCACCCCCACACCATAACACCTCCTCCTCCATGCTTTACAGTGGAAAATACACATGCGGAGATCATTCGTTCACCCACACCACGTCTCACAAAGACACGGCGGATGGAACCAAAAATCTCAAATTTGAACTCCAAACCGAAGGACAAATTTCCACCGGTCTAATGTCCATTGCTGGTGGTTCTTGGCCCAAGCAAATCTCTTCCTCTTATTGGTGTCCTTTAGTAGTGGTTTCTTTGCAGCAATTCGACCATGAAGGCCTGATTCACACAGTCTCCTCTGAACAGTTGATGTTGAGATGTGTCTGTTACTTGAACTCTGTGAAGCATTTATTTGGGCTGCAATTTCTGAGGCTGGTTCTCTAATGAACTTATCCTCTGCAGCAGAGATAACTCTGGGTCTTCCATTCCTGTGGCAGTCCTCATGAGAGCCAGTTTAATCATAGCGCTTTTAATGGTTTTTGCGACTGCACTTGAAGAAACTTTAAAAGTTCTTGAAATTGTCCATATTTACTGACCTTCATGTCTTAAAGTAATGATGGACTGTTGTTTCTCTTTGCTTATTTGAGCTGTTCTTGCCATAATATGGACTTGGTATTTTACCAAATAGGGCTATCTTCTGTATACCCCCTACCTTGTCACAGCACAACTGATTGGCTCAAACGCATTAAGAAGGAAAGAAATTCCACAAATTAACTTTTAAGAAGGCACACCTGTTAATTGAAATGCATTCCAGGTGACTACCTCATGAAGCTGGTTGAGAGAATGCCAAGAGTGTGCAAAGCTGTCAAGGCAAAGGGTGGCTATTTGAAGAATTTCAAATATAGCAATTTGTTTGATTTGTTTAACACTTTTTAGGTTACTACATGATTCCATATGTGTTATTTCATAGTTTTGATGTCTTCACTATTATTCTACAATGTAGAAATAGTAAAAATAAAGAAAAACCCTGGAATGAGTAGGTGTGTCCAAAGTTTTCACTGGTACTGTATGTCTCAAAGTTATGGCTGCTCCTCTTTTTAAGCTCCTTTCGTTTATCTCTTTTGAATGCTAACTCAAATAACTAACTCCAGAACACAGATTTACTGTATTAGTTTGTCACACACATAACACACCAACATAAGCTACACATTGCATATCACTGCCCTCGGGCTCAAATGTATCATGTGGCTTACCGACTAACATCATCACACAGAGCAACAAAGTAATACTACATGCTTCGATAAGCATTTCCATTACTTCGAAAGCATAAGTATTTACTGGCCATTAGTAATTCATGAATATTAGATTAGCTGAGTACAACATGTCGTGAAGCGGGAGATATATTAATTCAGCTCACCAGGAGTCCAGCTGTGGGTTAAGTGAAGCTCTACAAATAAACTTTGAATGGAGTGTAATTGTGTAAACATAGCCTGCCTGGTAAATTATTAAGGCAACACAACCAACCTCTTCAAGACTGGAATTATACTCTGTACCTGGGTATGAATACATATGACTCACATTACTTAATGTAGAGGGGTCTTTGGAAATAAAGTGGGGGATAGGTGAAATGTATACTATTATGTACAGTGCCTTGCAAAAGTATTCATCTCCCTTGACATTTTTCCTATTTTGTTGCATTACAACCTGTAATTTAAATGGATATTTATTTGGATTTCATGTAATGGACATACACAAAATAGTCCAAATTGGTGAAGTGAAATGAAAAAAATAACTTGTTTCAAAAAAATTCTAAAAAAGTAAATAATGGAAAAGTGGTGCGTGCATATGTATTCACCCCCTTTGCTATGAAGCCCCTAAATAAGATCTGGTGCAACCAATTACCTCCAGAAGTCACATAATTAGTTAAATAAAGTCCACCTGTGTGCAATCTAAGTGTCACATGATCTGTCACATGATCTCAGTATATATACACCTGTTCTGAAAGGCCCCAGAGTCTGTAACACCACTAAGCAAGGTGCACCACCAAGCAAGCGGCACCATGAAGACCAAGGAGCTCTCCAAACAGGTCAGGGACAAAGTTGTGGAGAAGTACAGATCAGGGTTGTGTTATAAAAAAATATCAGAAACGTTTAACATCCCACGGAGCACCATTAAATCCATTATAAAAAAATTGAAAGAATATGGCACCTCAACAAACCTGCCAAGAGAGGGCCACCCACCAAAACTCAAGGACCAGGTAAGGAGGGCTTTAATCAGAGGCAAAGATAACCCTGAAGGAGATGCAAAGCTCCACAGCGGAGATTAGAGTATCTGTCCATAGGACCAATTTAAGCCGTACACTCCACAGAACTGGGCTTTAAGGAAGAGTGGGCAGAAAAAAGCCATTGCTTAAAGAAAAAAATAAGCAAACACGTTTGGTGTTCGCCAAAAACCATGTGGGAGACTCCCCAAACATATGGAAGAAGGTACTATGGTCAGATGAGAATAAAATTGAGCTTTTTGGCCATCAAGGAAAACGCTATGTCTGGAGCAAACCCAACACCTCTCATCACCCCGAGAACACCATCCCCACAGTAAAGCATGATTGTGGCAGCATCATGCTGTGGGGATGTTTTTCCTCGGCAGGGACTGGGAAACTAGTCAGAATTGAAATAATGATGGATGGCGCTAAATACATGGAAATTCTTGAGGGAAAACTGTTTCAGTCTTCCAGAGATTTGAGACTGGGACGGAGGTTCACCTTCCAGCAGGACAATGACCCTAAGCATACTGCTAAAGCATCACTCGAGTGGTTTAAGGGGGAAACATTTAAATGTCTTGGAATGGTCTAGTCAAAGCCCACACCTCAATCCAATTGAGAATCTGTGGTAAGACTTAAAGATTGCTGTACACCAGCGGAACCCATCCAACTTGAAGGAGCTGGAGCAGTATTGCCTTGAAGAATGGGCAAAATACTAGTAGCCAGATGTGCCAAGCTTATAGAGACATACCCCAAGAGACTTGCAGCTGTAATTGCTATAAAAGGTGGCTCTACAAAGTATTGACTTTGGAGGGGGTGAATAGTTATGCACGCTCAAGTTTTCTTTTTTTTTCTTATTTCTTGTTTGTTTCACAACAAAAAAAAAATGTTGCATTTTCAAAGTGGTAGGCATGTTGTGTAAATCAAATGATACAAACCCCCCAAAAATCAAGTTTAATTCCAGGTTGTAAGGCAACAAGATTGGAAAAATGCTAAGGGGGTGAATACTTTCGCAAGCCACTGTATGTAATAGTATACAGGTCCTCTGTAGCTCAGCTGGTAGAGCACGGCGCTTGTAACGCCAAGGTAGTGGGTTTGATCCCCGGGACCACCCATACACAAAAATTTATGCACGCATGACTGTAAGTCGCTTTGGATAAAAGCGTCTGCTAAATGGCATATTATTATTATTATTATTGAGTCAGAAGTTTACATACACTTAGGTTGGAGTCATTAAAACTCGTTTTTCAACCACTCCACAAATGTCTTGTTAACAAACTATAGTTTTGGCAAGTCGGTTAGGACATCTACTTTGTGCATGACACAAGTAATTTTTCCAACAATTGTTAACAGACAGATTATTTCACTTATAATTCACTGTATCACAATTCCAGTGGGTCAGAAGTTTACATACACTAAGTTGACTGTGCCTTTAAACAGCTTGGAAAATTCAAGAAAATGATGTCATGGCTTTAGAAGCTTCTGATAGGCTAATTGACATCATTTGAGTCAATTGGAGGTGTACCTGTGGATGTATTTCAAGGCCTACCTTCAAACTCAGTGCGTCTTTGCTTGACATCATGGGAAAATCAAAAGAAATCAGCCAAAACCTCAGAAAAACATTTGTAGAGCTCCACAAGTCTGCTTCATCCTTTGTAGAGCTCCACAAGTCTGGTTCAACGATTGAAGGTACCACGTTCATCTGTACAAACAATAGTACGCAAGTATAAACACCATGGGACCACGCAGCCGTCATACTTCTCAGGAAGGAGACGCGTTCTGTCTCCTAGAGATGAACGTACTTTGGTGCGAAAAGTGCAAATCAATCCCAGAACAACAACAAAGGACCTTGTGAAGATGCTGGAGGAAACAGGTACAAAAGTATCTACAGTATATCCACAGTAAAACGAGTCCTATATCGACATAACCTGAAAGGCTGCTCAGCAAGGAAGAAGAGACTACTCCAAAACCGCCATAAAAAAGCCAGACTACGGTTTGCAACTGCACATGGGGACAAAGATCGTACCTTTTGGAGAAATGTCCTCTGGTCTGATGAAACAAAAATAGAACTGTTTGGCCATAATGACCATTGTTATGTTTGGAGGAAAAAAGGGGTTCTTGCAACCCGAGGAACACCATCCCAACCGTGAAGCACCGTGGTGGCAGCATCATGCTGTGGGGGTGCTTTGCTGCAGGAGGGACTGGTGCACTTTACAAAATAGATGGCATCATGAGGAAGGAAAATTATGTGGATATATTGAAGCAACATCTCAAGACATCAGTCAGGAAGTTAAAGCAAATGGGTCTTCCAATGGACAATGACCCCAAGCATACTTCCAAAGTTGTGGCAAAATTGGTTAAGGACAACAAAGTCAAGATATTGGAGTGGCCATCACAAAGCCCTGACCTCAATCCTATAGAAAATTTGTGGGCAGAACTGAAAAATTGTGTGCGAACAAGGAGGCCTACAAACCTGACTCAGTTACACCAGCTCTGTCAGGAGGAATGGGCCAAAATTCATCCAACTTATTGTGTGAAGCTTGTGGAAGGCTACCCGAAACATTTGACCCAAATTAAACAATTTAAAGGCAATGCTACCAAATACTAATTGAGTGTATGTAAACTTCTGACCCACTGGGAATGTGATAAAATAAATAAAAGCTGAAAGAAATCATTCTCTCTACTATTATTCTGACATTTCACATTCTTAAAATAAAGTGGTTATCCTAACTGACCTAACACAGGGAATTTTTACTAGGATTAAATGTCAGGAATTGTGAAATATTGAGTTTAAATGTATTTGGCTAAGGTGTATGTAAACTTCCGACTTCATCTGTATGTATACATCTATGACAGTAACGTTTGTGTTATAATGTATATCTCACTGATAATATCGAATGGCCATCATTCTCAGATTGTGATTGTGATATAACTTCATATGAACATCTTGTACATTCCAGACAGTTGAACTGGACATAACTTCTCCTCACACTTAAGTGATAATGCCCGAGAAGCCGGTATTTGGAGGATATATTGGCACAGGTGTTTCGCCTCTGGCCTAACAACATATTCAAATAGTGATTTATATATTCTCATTAAAAAAGTTATTTTGATTAATTTATTCATACTATTTCATCCTTCCACAAGATATAGTCCCGACACAAATCTAGGGTTGCTACCCAAGCTGGCTGGTCATTCGTTCTATCGGTTCGGTTGCCAGAGACGCGACCCAGTCGTTCAGTATTTTTGTTCTGTATCTATGGACACGACCCAGTAGTTTGTTCTAAATGTTCTTGTGACACTCTGGCTCCACGGACCTTGATATTTGAGCCAGGGTTGTTTAGTTTCATTGTTTGGGTGTATTTCTATGTTGGGGATTTCTGGTTGTGCATTTTCTATGTTTGGTTAATTGTTCTTGATTAGTCGTATGACTCCCAATCGGAGGTAACGAGTGTCAGCTGTCGGCTCGTTATCTCTGATTGGGAGCCATATTTATACTGTGTGAGTTCACTTTGTGTTGTGGGTTATTGTTTCTTTGTTGCTGTTAGTAGTATTCAGTATAGAACTTCACGGATCGTCATTTGTTGTTTTCTTCGTGGTTGCTTTAAGTTAATAAAGTCATCATGTTCACTCGCAACGCTGCGCTTTGGTCATACTTCATAGGCGATCGTGACAGAATAACCCACCAAAAAAGGACCAAGCAGCGCGTCCAGGAGCAAGGGGTCTGGACACAGGAGTTATGGATGCCTCCTAAGGACTTTTGGACATGGGAGGAGATTCGGGCTGGAAAGGGTCCTTGGGCACAACCGGAGGAACATCATCGCCCTCGTGAAGAGCTGGAGGCAGCTGCAGCCGAGAGGAGGTGGTCTGAGGAGGAATATCACCGCCCTCGTGAAGAGCTGGAGGCAGCTGCAGCCGAGAGGAGGTGGTATGAAGAGGAAGCGCGGAGTCGAGGCTGGAAGCCCGTGGTTACTCCCCAAAAAATTTTTTGGGGGGCACATGGCTTGGGCGCCTGGGCAGCAGGAGGCTGCCACAGGGAGAAAAGGAGAGAAGGCTATCGGATTACGGGAGCCATTGGCGAGTAGAGGGAGGGAAGTTGTTGTGGCACGGCATGAGAGACTGAAGTGTGTTCCCAGTCTGGTCCGGTCCGTTCTTGATCCCCAGTTAAGGCCAGTGGTGGGTGTTCCCGGTGCACGGTCCGGCCTGTTCCTACTCCACGCACCAGGTCCACGATGTGCGTCGCTAGCCGGCCTGAACTGGCCGTCTGCCCAACGGCGCCTGAACTGCCCGTCTGCCCAACGCCGTCTGAACTGCCCGTCTGCCCAACGCCGTCTGAACTGCCCGTCTGCCCAACGGCGCCTGAACTGCCCGGCTGCCCAACGCCGTCTGAACTGCCCGTCTGCCCAACGCCGTCTGAACTGCCCGTCTGCCCAACGCCGTCTGAACTGCCCGTCTGTACTGAGCCTGCAAAGCCGCCCGTCTGCCATGAGCCTTCAGAGCCGTCCGCCAGACCGGAGCCGCTAGAGCTCTCCGCCAGACAGGATCAGCCAGAGCCTTCAGCCAGCCATGAGCAGCCAGATCCGTCAGCCAGCCATGAGCAACCAGATCCGTCAGCCAGCCATGAGCAGCCAGACCCGTCAGCCAGCCATGAGCAGCCAGACCCGTCAGCCAGCCATGAGCAGCCAGATCCGTCAGCCAGCCATGAGCAGCCAGATCCGTCAGCCAGCCATGAGCAGCCAGACCCGTCAGCCAGCCATGAGCAGCCAGACCCGTCAGCCAGCCATGAGCAGCCAGATCCGTCAGCCAGCCATGAGCAGCCAGATCCGTCAGCCAGCCATGAGCAGCCAGATCCGTCAGCCAGCCATGAGCAGCCAGACCCGTCAGCCAGCCATGAGCAGCCAGACCCGTCAGCCAGCAATGAGCAGCCAGATCCGTCAGCCAGCCATGAGCAGCCAGATCCGTCAGCCAGCCATGAGCAGCCAGATCCGTCAGCCAGCCATGAGCAGCCAGATCCGTCAGCCAGCCATGAGCAGCCAGATCCGTCAGCCAGCCATGAGCAGCCAGATCCGTCAGCCAGCCGCGAGCAGCCAGATCCGTCAGCCAGCCATGAGCAGCCAGACCCGTCAGCCAGCCATGAGCAGCCAGATCCGTCAGCCAGCCACGAGCAGCCAGATCCGTCAGCCAGCCATGAGCAGCCAGATCCGTCAGCCAGCCATGAGCAGCCAGATCCGTCCAGCCCGCCAGGATCCGCCAGATCCGTCAGCCCGCCAGGATCCGCCAGATCCGTCAGCCAGCCAGGATCCGCCAGAGCCGTCCAGCAAGGATCCGCCAGAGCCGTCCCAGCCAGGATCAGCCAGAGCCGTCCCAGCCAGGATCCGCCAGAGCCGTCCAGCCAGGATCCGCCAGAGCCGTCCCAGCCAGGATCCGCCAGAGCCGTCCAGCCTGGATCCGCCAGAGCCGTCCCGCCAGGATCCGCCAGAGCCGTCCCCGCCAGGATCAGCCAGAGCCGTCCCGCCAGGATCCGCCAGAGCCAGCCAGCCAGGATCCGCCATCTAGTCAGGTACTGCCCCTTAGCCCGGTGCTGCCCCTTAGTCCGGGGTTGCCCCTTAGTCCAGGTGGGGTTAGGTGGAGGGTGGTCATTGGGAGGCTACCGAAGCAGGTTGTGACTGTGGTGGGGTGGGGATCACGACCGGGGCCAGAGCCGCCACCAGGGACAGACGCCCACCCAGACCCTCCCCGAGACTGTAGGCTGGTGCGCCCGGAGGTCGCACCTTTAGGGGGGGGTAATGTGACACTCTGGCTCCACGGACCTTGATATTTGAGCCAGGGTTGTTTAGTTTCATTGTTTGGGTGTATTTCTATGTTGGGGATTTCTGGTTGTGCATTTTCTATGTTTGGTTAATTGTTCTTGATTAGTCGTATGACTCCCAATCGGAGGTAACGAGTGTCAGCTGTCGGCTCGTTATCTCTGATTGGGAGCCATATTTATACTGTGAGTTCACTTTGTGTTGTGGGTTATTGTTTCTTTGTTGCTGTTAGTAGTATTCAGTATAGAACTTCACGGATCGTCATTTGTTGTTTTCTTCGTGGTTGCTTTAAGTTAATAAAGTCATCATGTTCACTGCAACGCTGCGCTTTGGTCATACTTCATAGGCGATCGTGACAGTTCTATTGCCATACCGTCTGGCAACGTTCTTATCCTTTGCTTGCTAGCTAGCCAACCACGGCTAACTTAGTCATATCAAACAGTGCAGCCTGAATAACAACAAAGTAGCTACATTTGCATTAGTTTAAGCTGTTTTCTAGTGACACTTATTTGGATACATCCATAACAATGAGCTAATGAGGCGCGATTTCACCTGGCATAGAAAATGTGCTCTCTCGTCAGGACATTGTTGTTCAGAGGAGCTAGCCAACAACACAGCTAACACAAACACTTTTAACTGAAGCTGTAAAGGCTAGCTGCACTTCGTTTTCTTTTACCTGTTTTCTATAGATATCTCTTTATATACAGTATATCTATAAAAATGATGCTGATTCATGATTTCGACTGGCTGAGAAATGCTGCCTGCCTGTCTGTCTCATCCCGACTCCCGACTCGTTCATTAATATGCAACAGCTGGAGATCGAATTTGAATATTGAAACAATGCTGCAAATGTCGGAGAGATAGACAGCAAGGTTTATACAAATCTCAGCTGAAAAAAACTAAATGTTAGTCCAAAAGAAATGTGAGATAAAGTCTAGATGTTTTTACAGAGGAGATCAAGTTTATAAATTGCCTGGCTGGGATGATGAGACAGTGGATTGCGCAGTCAGATTGAACAGAGTAAATAGGCATTTTAATGTCATAGATTTAGCCAGTGGTAATAGACTAAGGCTGGAATGCAGTTTTAACCAATCAGCATTCAGGATTCGACCCACCCATTGTATAATACTGTAATATTTCATCCATAAAGTCTTAATGGGGCAGTCTGCAGCTCAAACAAAAACAACGCAGACACCCAGCCATTTGTTTTGGTAAACAGCGGAGGGATGGGGCTGGAGAAATGTAACCACTCAAAAATGTATTTAGACTGAGCTGTGGACTCAAATTATATCCCCACACATTTTGGGGGGGAATATGTCTTCTGGGCAATATGTGAAGTGTGCACACAATGGAAACATTGCTTTTAATAGCTTTTGTTAAACAAACATACAAAGAAAAAGGGAAATTATCATTCTAATTTTTTTAATACAACAGAGATGTGCTGTGACTGTCTCCTGGGCTAACTAAAGAAAATTGTAAATTAACATTTTATTACTCAAACAAATGTTATCGTTATGACTATAAGTAGAGAGAGTGATGAATTGCTAATAGGAAGCCAAAGGCCTTGTGCTTGTACCGTGCATTTAATTCTAAGAGCATAAGAACAGAGGAATTCTCATGAAATCTCACGAATTAGGAGTGATATGATACAAGTGCCTTAGGTAAGTGACATTTTAAGATTAAACTTTAAAAAACAAAATATTGCTCAATCAGACTGTTACTTGTACAATTCAGTTTAGTAGTAGTGGCAATAGTTATGGTAAACAGTAAATACAATCAAAAGTAAGTAAGAGGTCAAATAAGAAGACATGTTTGAATGAAAAGCAACTCATTCCTTTTTTGTCCAAAGACAGAAGGTGGTTGGATTCCCAAAATAATCCTGTGCTTCCCCCAAAATACCTTTCAATCCACTGAACAGTCTGGTGCATCCTGGAGGAAGAATGTTCAGGATAACCGTAAGAAAGCAAGTGTCAACTTATATCCAGACAAAATGTGCTTGTAAGAATATTTCATGGTTAGGTTATCACACCACTTCTCAGTTTGGGGCGTTGTTACAATATGTTTGTAATGGTGTGTGTGTGTGTGTGTGTGCGTTCGTGTATTCACATTCTCACTGTGAGGCACATGACTCCATCAGTTCAAGAATCACCCTACACTTTCTCCATCAAACTCCACTGCTCAGAATGTTGTTTATCTGCGGAGTTGTTGGGCTGATTTCGAAGTACTACACTGTTTACTTTTGGTTGCCCATTGTCCCTCTCTGCCCATGCTTGTCAGTTGGGCCCGGGCAATTGTGCTTGGTGTCTGTGAATAGGGTCCTCTAATGAGGCTGATATAATGGCCATTCATCCACTGGGGGCTCTTGATATGCCACAGTTCAAATGTTAATCAACCAAGCTACATTGGCAAATTGACAGTGCTCCATTCACGGCTTGCTCTGTGAATACACGCTCCACAAAAGCCAGGCTTGTGTGTCTTCTCTCCTCTCTATTTTTTGTATTAACTGAAAGTGCAGAGCTCTCATCCACTGTGGCTTTACTCCGGGGATGGCACTGTGGCCTGGAGACAAGGCCCCATCCGGACTCTCTCCATCATCATGTCAGCTTTCACAGGAGTTTGGGCCCGAGAACAAGATACATTTGTCTGTGCTTACAACTCAACTAACCTCTCTGGCTTGGGCCATTTGAACCAGTCTCAATGAGAAAAGTATATGATTGCACAAGTGTTTTCCTCTAAACTGAGTGGAGTAACCGAAAGAAACTGAACGAATGTATACTGTAATACGCAAAGGTGCAGCACAGAGCAAGAGTCCATAGATGGCAGACTTTTGTAGATTGACTCTGCTTTCCTCAGACAAACACAACCAGTCTTAGCCACTCGTTTGTCCATAATTACAGCTTCTCCTCAGGTCGAGGCTATGGATTTGGCCCTATTGAACACACAGCAATCTATATTTATATAGCTCTTTACCAGCAGGAGGTCTCAATGATTCCATAGTCGCCACCTTACGGTTCACTGAAGTCAAAGTACTCCATCACTTTGTACATAACAATCATACAAATCCCAAGGATTACTGCAGTTTATAACCGCTGCTCATTGCCAGGGTAGTAAAACTCTCAGTGGTCCTAATGACCAGTAGCAGCGTTGCAGCACACCTCTCTGCAGACAGTTGATGAATTGCTGCAACTCAAACATTTCCGACTGGCAATTCCAATGGGGGTCTTGTGGCAAATGACCTCTTTCCACTCCCCATAGCACGGAATTGAGTCCGACATTAGGCAGAAGTCAGAAGGAATAATGTTGCAACAGAAAATCAATACAGTGCCACATGAATGGTATAGATGAATAGTTCCACTAACAAATATATACTATTTTGGGCCTAGAAATTAAAAACAGGGGGGGAGGGGGACTGTAGACCACATTTTTACAGACTTTTGCACGATCATGTTCTCCCTGCAGTGACAACGGTTCTGTCGGTTCTCGGCAGTAGCTCCATACTGGAAGAGGTGGGATGCGATGCAGACATCTGTCGCTGACAGTGATGAAACAGGCATTTAATGCAAGTCGACAACCGCCACATGTAGAATCATCTCTCTCTCAAGGTGGGGAAGTGACACTGTCATCTTCTTAATCATGATATTCATTTCTGTTCTGAAGCAAGTAAAACACCCCATTACCTCTGTGCTCATTATAATAAATGACATCAGAACTGGAGATAGCAATAGCCTTTTATTTCTCTTGAGTCTAGTCTATTGGGTGGCACTTGCATGTGATGTGATGGCCTTACAGGTCAAGAGAGTTCATGTCGCAGGCACAAGACACAGTTGATTTGACCTAATTGTAACTACATTTTCTAGAATTTTGGTGAATTGTAGCTTGTGTACATCCATAAGGAGTACAAAAACAAGCTAAAAACAGATATTCTCAAGGTCTTGCAAAGTATTCTTAGCTACAAATGGTGTGTCAGAAAGGTTTGAATACATGAAAGCCAGTCACCATGGTGAAATTAATCAATGCCTGGGTGTGGCTAGGTTTTAATTGACCTTTTGTACGATAGCATTTGTTTTCCTAACCAGCCTTTGAAATGATAGTGCCAAAAAGCAGCGCTGATAACATGCTCTAATCACTGTGTTTGCACCTTCCCCTTCATTGTGAATGTTATACTGCTGACATAACAGGAGAGGTTATCAATTGAATTATGAGAGTTCAATCCGCATTATGTGGGTGGAATACCTCTGGATACATTAGGTCTAAGAGTTGGGAGGAGTGAGAGTAACACAGGCTGGTATTTGTTATTTCTTTATTTAGACTTATGGGAATGAGGTGGGAGCACAAATCATGCAGATTTCTTTTGAGGCATAGGCATCCATCAAAGTGGGACACAGACAATGAGTGATATGCGAAACAGCACCAACTCATCAAGACATGACCTCTGTAAAGTGTCAATACTGCAGCTAGTTTGCTAGCTAAGTAAACAAGTATTTCTCAAAATACATCCAAAATACATGGAGTAGTTGCCAGAAAAAAGGCAAGTGACTGAAATTTTGTTTCACAGATACAGTACATTCCAAAACACCCCATAGATTCTAACCTGCTATCATTCTGATGATGAAGGCCTCATTTGCTTAACAGATAAGTATTTCAGCATGCAATGGGCCAAAACAAATACAAGTTGTGCCAAAATCAACTTGCAGTGAATCCAAAAATGATGATAATGTCTGTCATTTAAAAATATGCTTTTATGTGTCCATCAGCCATAATGTTACTCTAATAACCCCAAATACCTTTCGTGTTGCTGCCAACTACACCACATTATATCTAACAACATTATGAAATGTTTGTTTTCTCTGTGTCCCAAATAATTTGCTGCTGCCTGAGACAAAACAATTACTGATAAAATGTCACTACAAATAGACTTACTGTTTTGCCAATTTCAGCCCGGCGTATTCATTTACTTTCGTCATAAAATATGCTTCCCATCACAAGAACTGTAAAAGAGAAATTCCAATATGCTGCGTCGTACATTGGCTGTCCCCAGTTTCTGATTTATATGACTAATTCGTGAGAAAAAATGGTAATTGTTGATAGGACCAAACCTGGATTAGTAGACATGTCACTAAATCGCACAAATGGGAACATTAACATTAATATTTTCCAAATATTGTTTTTCGCATTAACTCAGTCAAGCAATACAAAACAGACAGAATATATTTTTCTATCCGCTTTAGTAGCAATCAATTAAATATTGTATTTAAATGTTCAGCAGCAGTATGAAATTTAACATTTTTACATACACCTTTGCCAAATACATTTAAACTCAGTTTTTCACAATTCCTGACATTTAATCCTAGTAATAATTCCCTGTTTTAGGTCAGTTAGGATCACCACTTTATTTTAAGAATGTGACATGTCAGAATAATAGTAGAGAGAATGATTTATTTCAGCCTTTATTTCTTTCATCACATTCCCAGTGGGTCAGAAGTTTACATACACCCAATTAGTATTTGGTAGCATTGCCTTTAAATTGTTTAACTTGGGTCAAATGTTTCGGGTAGCCTTCCACAAGCTTCCCACAATACGTTGGGTGAATTTTGGCCCATTCCTCCTGACAGAGCTGGTGTAACTGAGTCAGGTTTGTAGGCCTCCTTGCTCGCACACACTTTTTCAGTTCTGCCCACAGATTTTCTAAAGGATTGAGGTCAGGGCTTTGTGATGGCCACTCCAATACCTTGACTTTGTTGTCCTTAAGCAATTTTGCCACAACTTTGGAAGTATGCTTGGGGTCATTGTCCATTTGGAAGACCCATTTGGGACCAATTTTTTACTTCCTGACTGATGTCTTGAGATGTTGCTTCAATATATCCACATAATTGTCCTTCAACATGATGCCATCTATTTTGTGAAGTGCACCAGTCCCTCCTGCAGCAAAGCACCCCCACAGCATGATGCTGCCATCCCCGTGCTTCACGGTTGAGATGGTGTTCTTCGGCTTGCAAGAACCCCCTTTTTCCTCCAAACATAACGATGGTCATTATGGCCAAACAGTTCTATTTTTGTTTCATTAGACCAGAGGACATTTCTCCAAAAAGTACAATCTTTGTCCCCATGTGCAGTTGCAAACCGTAGTCTGGCTTTTTTATGGCTGTTTTGGAGCAATGGCTTCTTCCTTGCCTAGCGGACTTTCAGGTTATGTCGATATAGGACTCGTTTTACTGTGGATATAGATACTTTTGTACCTGTTTCCTCTAGCATCTTCACAAGGTCCTTTGCTGTTGTTCTGGGATTGATTTGCACTTTTCGCACCAAAGTACGTTCATCTCTAGGAGACAGAACACATCTCCTTCCTGAGCGGTATGACGGCTGCGTGGTACCATGGTGTTTATGCTTGCGTACTATTGTTTGTACAGATGAACGTGGTACCTTGAGGAATTTGGAAATTGCTCCCAAGGATGAGCCAGACTTGTGGAGGTCTATAATTTTTTTTCTGAGGTCTTGGCTGATTTCTTTTGATTTTCCCATGATGTCAAGCAAAGAGGCGCTGAGTTTGAAGGTAGGCCTTGAAATACATCCACAGGTACACCTCCAATTGACTCAAATGATGTCAATTAGCCTATCAGAAGCTTCTAAAGCCATGACATCATTTTCTGGAATTTTCCAAGCTGTTTAAAGTAACAGTCAACTTAGTGTATGTAAACGTCTGACCCACTGGAATTGTGATACAGTGAATTATAAGTGAAATAATCTGTCTGTAAACAATTGTTGGAAAAATTACTTGTGTCATGCACAAAGTAGATGTCCTAACCGACTTGCCAAAATGATAGTTTGTTAACAAGAAATGTGTGGAGTGGTTGAAAAAACGAGTTTTAATGACTCCAACCTAAGTGTATGTAAACTTCCAACTTCAACTGTATGGCTGTTTGAGATGTTGAAAAAAACAGAACGCTTTGACGAAAGAGGCAAATGTATGTGTTCAATATCAGGTAGGCACATACTGTACTGATAGTCTATAGTTGAAAACAATTCAGACAACTTGAAGTCAAAAGCTTTTCTGGACAATCACGATCCATGTCACTGACCAGGCACCCACGAGAAGAGAACTATGAAAGCACTAAGCCTTATGTTTTGCCACAGCCATCTTGGAGTCCATGACTGTGGGTCAACAATATGGGAAACCTACTCGAAGTGCTTACAGAAGTGTGAAAACAGAAAATAAATCACAAGCAACTATGCTCTAAGTACGAAAAAGAGAAAACATTGAGCAGTCCCCGATATATGCACTTGCCTTATCAGTGCTCTTAAAACCTGGAAATTTGTGGCGTGGTTGAAAACGAGTTTTAATGACTCCAACCTAAGTGTATGTAAACTTTCAACTTCAACTGTAACATCATTGTCATATACTGTACATTCACTGACCGAATTGAAATAATGACTCATTCCTCTACAATGAATGTAAAAGCTATTCAATTCCTGTGTGTGTGTTTTCAGTATCGTGTAGGCCTATGAAGTATTAGGTTTGAGTTTTAGCCAATCAATCATTAGCATCATGATTAATGTCTGGAGGTTGTAAATTATATACATTTATACCTGGGGGAAAACCGCACCAGACGGTCTCCCATGAGCATCAATTAACTTAGTATAATGCTCAAGGCCAGCTATCGCTGATCCATGAAAGGTCTACAAACACTGGTCCATTTTCTGAAGCCTGTAGGAAAATATTATGTCCCAATACATACAATAAAACTATACCAATCCTGTCGAAATTAGATGATATTCAAGATAATGTTTTCCCCGCTCCTAATGACCATGTTGATGAGATACAACTAGCTATAGAGGCTAGGGAAGTTGCAATGCCTGCTCTGTGCATTGTGTCTTTCCTCTGATCTCCTTGTCCTTGAGGTTTTGTGTTTCATCCAGATACTTTGCTAACTTAATTGTGGCTATTAGAGAGCTTAATTAGACAGCATGAGCTTTAATGAAATATATACAGCGCCAGCCTATTAGCCTGCCAGTGGCTTCAGACAGGCATGATCTAACATAATGGTCCAACGTCCTTCTACAACCATTTTTCTTTTTTACATCTACTCCAATTTACCTTCAAAAGGCAAGTTATATGTTGTGGTGTCTGAGCAGTCTATACTGTATGTGTGGGAGTGACAGTAATGTTTGAGATGTTGTAAAAGAGGAGTGCGAATATACTATACAGTGAGCTCAAAGTATTGGGACAGTGACACATTTCTTGTTGTTTTGGCTCTGTACTCCAGCACTTTGGATTTGTAATGATACAATGACTATGAGGTTAAAGTGCAGACTGTCAGCTTTAATTTGAGAAATTACAGTAGTTTTTGTACATAGTCCCCCAATTTTAGGGGACCAAAAGTATTGGGACAAATTCACTTATGTGTTTTAAAGTAATGAAAAATTGTTGCTGTTTGTTTTGGTTGTGTTTTAAATTATTTTGTGCCCAATAGAAATCAATAGTCAATAATGTATTGTGTCTTTTCTGAGTTACTTTTATTGTAAATTGTTTCTAAACACTTCTACATTAATGTCGATGCTACCATGATTACGGATAGTCCTGAATGAATCGTGAATAATGATGAGTTTACAATAACAGGGGAGGTTAGCATTTTTTTGGGGGGGTATGATATTTGTGCGTCTAACTTTCTCACTCATCATCACTCATCATACTTTTGGTCCCCTAAAATGGGGGGGACTATGTACAAAAACCTCATATTCATTGTATAATTTTAAATCCAAAGTTCTGGACTACAGAGCCAAAACAACAACAATAATGTTCACTGTCCCAATACTTTTTGAGCTCACTATAATACTGACAGCTGTGGATCTGTAAGTATTTGCAGGATATAAGAAATTGAGACCATCCAGTAAACACTGGACAGCTAAGTAGGAACCGATAAAGAAGTGGCTATTTTTCTCTGCACTAAAACCCATCTATAAGTCAATCAAAATGGAATAGTCGTTTGTCCTCTATAGGCCTTGACTATTCACTACAGTACTGGAACTCACAAGTTAAAAGATACTAGTGATCCACACCACATCCACTATACAGTCCCTGTATTTACAGGCAAAAATGACAGTTATAACCTAGCTATGTTTGTTTTCCCATCTCCCACTGAAGCCAGTATAAACAAACTAGCTAGAAGGTAGTGAAGAGATGGGAGAAAAATCAAGTATAGCTTTATCAAAGTTTTTATTTCCCCCTGGGCGGCAAAACTTTTAAGGGAAGGAAATCTGTCGGGGGAGGAGGAGAGGAAGGGTGTCCTCTTCATGCAACACCTCACCTGGGAGACTGACAAGAACCTGTTTTATGGCTCTGTAAATCCCTTCATGTACGACACTTGAGTTAATAGAAGTCTTCATCCCTGACCAACCTCATCAGGAGCTTACTACCAAGGAAATGATCGGGCTAAAAATGGCCACACGGCAGCAGTAGGGTTGCGGAGGAGGAGGGAGGGCCAATCGGCTAGGACAGGGGAATATCATTACAAGGTGAGATGAGATTGTGATATTATGAAATTATCACTATACAGTTCAGAGACATAAAGGAGGCTTGAGTGATAGGATAGTGTAGTTGCCTGTGTTCTGTGGTTGGCCTGTACATTCTTATCTTCAAATGTTATGATAAACAGAAGTATCTTGTATGCTACAGGGTGTCATACCCTATATATCATAAAGATAAGGTTACTGGAACTTCAGATTAAATTGTGTTGGTTGAATCTTCAAATATGCACTTCAAACTCATTCTGATACTGTACTTTCACATTATTCAAGAATTGTTATCAAAATTTTTGTGAATTTGTGTTACAAACGGGTTACCAGAGATTTTGACAAGGCATCAAGAGAAATATCCAACATTGTACACGTGGTTATGTGCAAAATACATGTCTAGCCTGCCAGGGACTGCGCCTCACCAGTCACTTTCAGTCCACAAAGTTTGGAAAGTGACTCTCTAAATGAGCTTCTGGAATGATGCATTATGGGAAGGACAAGAGTAGTGCCAAAACCATGCCGTCAGTGCCACTTACGAGGAGAGAAAGCTTGGGATAAACATATGGTGTATTCAATCTTGCTAAGCCTTGGGGGGGCACGGCGATGAGCGATACAGTGAGAGTTCCGTTAAGGACCGGCTGGTTTGATTTGCGCCTGATTATTGCAGATAGATGCCCTCCCTCTCCATTTCTATTGTTTTCTCCCATGAGAAAGCAACACAAGTGTTCACGTCCCATGCTGCTGTCCTTTTAGAAAACTATTTTTCTGTCCAGTTGTTTTTCTGATTGTGGTAGATTGTGTCAAAACCCCTTAGATCAATGAATCTATAGGGGGGTTGAATGGAGAATTGTTTACACTTCTTCCTCATGAGAGAATACATACTGTACAGTCACATATGACTGGTATCAAGCTGTACATAATTGTAGGCCTATAATACTACAGTAGCCTGTATCTGTGCAATATTTTGTATTTTATAACATTTTATTTTCCTAAAATGTGAATAAGTAAAGGGGTTTTGTGGATGTATGTGCTTTCATACCTGGACAACGTTTACAGTGTATAATGTCACAGTCTTTTCAATAAAGAATACTTTGTCAAGAATACATTCCTAAAGCCTAGTTTGTGTTATACAATGGTTGCCTGAAAACCAACCTCTATTTGCCCTCAATATCTCAAGAAAGGGAACCATACAGGAATCTTGCCAAGTCCTAAAATACATGTCAGAGCCATTCACCCGGATTATAGACTACACACCATGCCAAGTTAATGTTCCAACCCTCCCCAAAGGTTAGATAAAAGAGAAAGTAAGCCTCATCACATTCACATTGACTTGTAAGGAGAGATATTTGTCACAAAAATTGTGAAAAATGGAGGTGATGTCTTGATGCCTATTCCGTCTAGTCATTTGGAGAAATGTTTGATCTGTTCTACACAGGGGTTGTTTCTTTCAGAGCCAGCTGCCCCGTAATGTGTCAAGGAATTGCAAATTACACCTGTCATGTTTCCTTGCAAATAGGAAATGATTACCTTTTCAATTCTAAGCAGCTGTTGTTGCTCTCTTATGAATGGCGTCAGAGTAACATGCTTGGACAAAGTGAAAGGTGCTTTATGGAAACGTTTTCAGGTGACTGTTTTAGTCTGAATGGATGTCTATCACAATGATTCTCTCCATGATCAACTAGCATAAAATGAAACTTCAACAGAGTTTGTTACTGGAAGAGCTCCAAACATTACACAAAACTTGTAAAACTACATGGTCCAAATTCCTATTATTCACATACCTAAATGATTCTCTATGCTACAATGCCACTGAAAATAATCATAATACAACAACTATGAGGCAGGAGTGAGGGCAAGTAACTAGAGGAGATGGCATTGTTTTTTGGACATTATGGGATTCGGAATGGCAGGCCTGAAATGTTGCCATTCCCCTAAGGTGTGTTCCAGCAAAATGAAACAGAATGTTCCTTCGACATCCAGAGAAATTATGTCAATGGCTGCCTTTGTGCTGGCATGCCAATCAGATGGGAAGAGGGTGAATGCAAAGACAATAATAGGGATATGAGATACAGTCTCATAATTCCCATTGTGGAGCCACGACTTTCTGTACACTTTTGAATTATCTGTTGCTATACACATCCTGACACAGACACTGCAGCTATTGAGTCACAGAATAAATAAGTAAGTAACAGTTTTCTTTCCCATCAGTTAGGTAAAAGCCAACCGTTGTAATGCATTGTGATGAGGCTATAATGCATTGCAATACCTGTCCTCTAGGTTGGTATTACATTTAGAGCAACTGGCATGAATGCAAAAGCTATAATTGATTAAATCAATCTCTTGAGTTCAGCAATAATTTCAATAATTTAATTTGCGAGAAGGATTGTCAGCAATCCAACTCATAGGTGTTGTAGTTGCCTTTAGAGGATTTTCATAAAATAAGATCCTCCTTTACGCAAATAAATAAAAGATGCATGATCTGAGGGATTTGTAATGCAACATAATTTGGCTGAACATCAGCTGTAATATTTTACTTGTTTAATCAAATGGCAAGAAAGGGTAATGCACACTACTAATTGGTTTGCATCATTTAATTTAATAATGAACAATGAAATTAGCTTTCCTGTTCATTTATGCAATTAATTCTCATTCATATTGTATCTATCAGTATGCAAGGCTCAGTGGTAGTATATTAACAGCCTGCACTATAAGCCCCTGTAAGACATGTGTTGCAATCAAACATCATTAAAAATACATCTATCCTGAGTGCTAATACTTTTGGATGCTCAAAAAATTACTAAACCTCAAAGAGGTGCATGATGAAACCCCTAGCAGATTTTTCCCGTGCTCTTATCTGTGTTGGTGCCAAGTCGTTCCCCCCAGCCTTTCAATCCCACATCACATGAAGACCCGTCCCCCAATCTAGTGCGTTTCACCTCAAACATTCATTAATCTGTCTGGTCTCACTTCAGCTATAAGGCTAATGAGGTGATTTACCACCAAACTTTACTTCGTGGACAAAATGGCGAAAACCAGGATGTAGCATTCACTCGCATATCCACGCAAAATATAATAATCTATGGATTTGAAGCACATATAATAAACATACATATATTGTTTACATGAAGCATGAGCTTCATACGGGCAACATCAACCACAAACAAAACTGACAATGATTCTCCATGGATGTCTTATTTGGGTCACGCGGTCAGACTTAAGTCTCACCATGATAGCATAACCCCATCACAAGGTCTTTAATTTGATCAAAATCATGGTATGGCTATGGCATGTGTCACGACTCATAATAAATCTATAATAGCATTCATATGCTTTATGGTACAGTACAGTATAGTTTGAGTTTACTGTCACCAAGAAATCTGACCATGACCCACGTGACTTAAGTTCATGTAGAGCTCCTTCTACAGTGTTTAAAAAATCGTTGATCAGATATAAAAGCAGTGCCACTTTAAAAGATATGAGCCAGCTGTCTATTCTATACCGCAATGACACGCTGGTTCTCTCTATAACTCAAAGCTCATTAGACAATAAGCACAGACTTCCACTGCCAATGATCTGACAATGCCTGTGATGTCTGTATGCACTAACCGCAGTACTTCACCCCTATCCATCTTAGTAGTACAATATATAGCTATCAGGATTCTTCCTCTTAAACTCAATAGGAACGAGAAGGGACT
Source organism: Coregonus clupeaformis (assembly GCF_020615455.1). Taxonomy (NCBI): domain Eukaryota; kingdom Metazoa; phylum Chordata; class Actinopteri; order Salmoniformes; family Salmonidae; genus Coregonus; species Coregonus clupeaformis. The sequence continues at coordinate 30,028 of NW_025535978.1, read as the reverse complement.
CAGGCTGCAGCCGGAAGCCATGTTCCCTGGGGAGAAGGAGGGACATATGGTGTTAAGATGGAGCGACTTGTTTATCCTCTGTAAGGAGTCCCATAGGACCAGTTAAGTGGTAATGGCAGTATGGAACATATTGACAGTGTTGACTGTCGCATCTCCACAGGTAGTGCACAAAGCCTTAACCATGGCTGTCTGTGGAGGCATTGGGAGATTTCAACTTTGGCTTCTCGAAGTTACTGTATCATTTAAAGAGGCTAACTTCCTTTTGGGAGAATTTAGCTTAGTGTTATTTCAAAAACCGGTTGGTGAATGAAAGGAAATGAACAAACCCTCAACACAGCAGCATTCTCCAAGACTATGTCCTAATATGGACACCGTAAAATTGTGTTGTGGTTCTAGCTAGAGGCATCTTCTCACCTACTTGAGGCTAATACGTGCTTAATTACTCTTAGTACATCCTCCACTGGCAGGTCAACAAGCGTGTAAAAATCTGTGTTCTCATTAGAGTACGGAACATTGATTAAGACGAAAATTAAGATGCGAAACAGCATAGTGAAATCTAACGGCCATGACACAGGGAACATCAGCAGTGATTAATGCACTGGATCTTTGATTTAGCCACCTTACCTACCTTGCCTTTGAAGCTTTGCTAGTGGTACCACATCTAGTACCCCAGAACCAAATCTTGCATGCCTTCAGAAAGTATTCAGAGCACTTGACTTTTTCCACATTTTGTTGTGTTACAGCCTGAATGTAAAATTGATTAAATTGAGATTTTTTGTCAGTGGCCTACACACAATACCCATAATGTCAAAGTGGAATTATGTTTTTATACATTTTTACAAATGAATTAAAAATGAAAAGATTAAATGTCTTGAGTCAATAAGTATTCAACCCCTTTGTTATGGCAAACCTAAATAAATTCAGGAGTAAAAATCTGCTTAACAAGTCACATAATTAATTGTATGGACTCACTCGGTGTGCAATAATAGTGTTTAACATGATTTTTGAATGACTACCTCATCTCTGTACCCCCACACATTCAATTCTCTGTAAGGTCCCTCAGTCGAGCACTGAATTTCAAACACAGATTCAACCACAAAGACCAGGAAGGTTTTCCAATGCTTCATAAAGTAGGGCACCTATTGGTAGATGTGTAAAAATACAAATAAACATACATTGAATATCCTTTTGAGCATGGTGAAGTTATTAATTACACTTTGGATCTTGTATCAATACACCCAATCACTACAAAGATACAGATGTCCTTCCTAACTCATTTGCAGGAGAGGAAGGAAACTGGTCAGAAATTTCACCATGAGGCCAAAGGTGACTTTAAAACAGTTCCAGAGTTTAATGGCTGTGATAGGAGAAAACTGAGGATAGATCAACAACATTGTAGTTACTCAACAATACTAACCTAATTGACAGCGTGAAAAGAAGGAAGACTGTACAGAATAAAAATACAATTGTATCCTGTTGCAACAAGGCACTAAAATAATACTGCAACAAATGTGGCAAAGCAATTAACTTTTTTGTCCTGAATACGAACTGTTATATTTGGGGCAAATCCAATCCAATACATTACCGAGTACCACTCTCCATATTTTCAAGCATAGTGGTGGCTGCATCAATTTATGGGCATGTTTGTAATCGTTAAGGACTGGAGAGTTTTTCAGGATAAAAAAGAAACAGAATGGAGCTATGCACAGGCAAAATCCTAGAGGAAAACCTGGTTCAGTCTGCTTTCCACCAGACACTGGGAGATGAATTCACCTTTCAGCAGGACAATAACCTAAAACACAAGGCCAAATCTACACTGGAGTTGCATACCAAGAAGACAGTGAATGTTCCAAAGTGGCTGAGTTACAGTTTTGACTTAAATCTACTTGAAGATCTATGGCAAGATCTGAAAATGGTTGTCTAGCAATGACCAACAACCAATTTGAAGAATTCTGAAAAGAATAATCAGCAAATATTGCACAATCCAGCTTTGGAAAGCTCTTAGAGACTTGCCCAGAAAGACTCACAGCTGTAATCGCTGCCAAAGGTGCTTCTACGAAGTATTGACTCAGGTGTTTGAAAACTTACAGTATGTCAATTAAATATTTCTGTATTTCATTTTCAATAAATGTACAAACATTTCTAAAAACATGATTTCACTTTGTCATTAAGCGATATTGTGTGTGTCAATGGGTGAGAAAAAAATATGTTTAATCAATTTTGAATTCAGGGTGTAACAACAAAGTGTGGAATGAGTCAAAGGATATGAATACTTTCTGAAGGCACTGTAAATGTACTATCTAGCTAGCATGTGCAAGTATTAGCTGGCTAGCATGTTAATGTTAATGTGTTAGCTAACTAGCATATTTTGTTGTTGGTAGAGGATACTCTCAGAGAACTGCACAGTGGAGTGTTTACTAGCTCTCCAACTGTCTGTGTGGTTTAATATGCTACGGCGAAATACTGCACACTATCTAAAGGCAATCCATTATCATTGGAGGGAAGAGATGGATCGGAACTAGCATCTAGACAGGCTACCGAGAGCTAGCCCTGGCGCTAACTAAGCTAACATCACATTCTTTAATAGGAGGAGATGGGTGGAAAACAAGGTAGTGTTTCTGAGGCGGAACCATGGGTGTAATGCAGCAACGGCTGCAGAGAGGAGGCAAGTGGCTGCTTGACTATCCTCTAGCCGGGCACTGGCGATAGGATCAGTCGGGTGTCAGGCAGCTCCCCACAGATATCAGCACATTATTGCAGGTTTAGTACAGCCTCTTAATCACACCAGGCACAGAAATCCATTATTTTCTGTCAGTCAACCCCCTCCTACTTCAGGAAGCCAGATCCTTATCTGCCATTTGAATGTTATGCTCTCTGTATCTCTCTCTCCTTCCCTCCTTTTCCTCCTACAGTATGTCTTATTTATTATATTTTTTCCTTCAAGACCTTTTCAAATACTGCCATAACATTAACATTTGTGCGTTTACTATGCACTGCTTATTTCCATTTGTGCAGACATTTGTGTGTCTGGCCATGCAATCTCCTGCACATCATCTCAACGTTCTATCTGCTCCAACCCTCAAGAAAGCATGTTGTGCCCCCCTGTCAACAACACATATTACAAGTAGTGCAGGCTTTCCAGTTTGAGGGCTGACATTTTCTGTAACACCTTGTCTTGAGCCTGTGCAGCTGTGATAGGATTCTGTGGCGTTATACATTTTTCTTGGTCAAAGCAAACGGGGAACGCTTTATATAAACTCAGTCAGGAGCCACCCTTTAAATACAATGACATTATGTGTTTGTTTTTGTCCCTTTTATTTTCTTATGAAAAGTCCCCATTTCATTTTGCTGTGAGTTAACCCTTGAAATGGATATACAGACGTAGGATCTTAATTTGATCACCCTGTTGCAGGAGTACTTTCATTCAATGCAGGACATTTAAAACTTGTATTGTATTTTAGGTTTAAAAAGTTTGTAATTTCAACTTTGAAATTTCAGACTTAATTTTCACTTACGAAAAATGTATCAACCCCTACAAGATATTTACATGAATTATAATCCACATAATAATTCACATTTCCTGTTGCTGCAGTATTATTTTAAAATTCTCAAATTAAGATCCTACATCTGTAGCAACAAGGAAATGAGGCCCTCCTTACAAACTACTATATGCCATTATTCTGACACTACTCCTGAAACAAAAGAACAAACCTGCCAAAAAACAGGTTGTCACCACTACCGTATTTTGTTGATGCTCCTACTCAGACTATTTTTGCTTATAGAAAAATCGATGGAGCTTGAATTATCAAATCCACCCACCATGTGTTGGAGGGGGGAGCCAGGGGAGAGAGAGCGGCAGTAAAATCGATCCTGAGATATTGCCTTATTTAACACGTGCCATAAATAGCACCATTATGATGTTAAGTATTGCTGACGTTATCAGGAGGACAGGGAAAGGTCAGACAGCGTGTAACATTCACTTATCCCCCGACCTGATTTGTCAAACCTCATCTCATCGTTTTTGCTGCATAATTTAGGTTCTGTGGCCTGCTAATAATATTCACAGCGAAATCTGTCTTGTATTGCTGTTTCATACTTGAACAAATACATTGAAAACGGTTCAACAGCTCAAAAATGTAGCTTTATCCTTGATATATGGGGAACATTATTGATGAACATCAATAATAAAACAAATTACTCTTATTTCATCATAACCATAGTGGATTCACTATCAAACATGGATATTGTCTCTTAGCACACTATGTTCCAGAGAAAGTTATTTGTGATATCAACATAAATTGTATAGTGTGCTAAGAGACAATAAACAGTATAGCCAATACATATGACACATCCATTTGGATAAAAGGAAGGTAATACTGAAACACTGTAGATATTCTGTACAGTACACTTTAGAAGAGGGAGGCACTAATGACTGAAAACTAAACATTAATCAAGGGACACTATTAGTTGGAACACAGAGACAGTTTACGTAGATGAGTCTATCAATAAGAGTAATACACCATTTAAAGAGGAACGCTAGTACTAAGTACATTCCAGTAAGTAAATAAAGTTGCAATCAACGCGATTGATTGCCCATGCTGAAGGCCAGATGAGCTACATTGATGTTAGAGATGGTATAGTGAAACTTAAGAGGATAGTGTGTGTGTGTGTGTGTGTGTGTGTGTGTGTGTGTGTGTGTGTGTCTCACAAGGATAGGTAAAACAATAAAAATGTGGTGGGGGACATTTTGCTGGTCCCCCGCGAGGAAAAATGCTATTTTACACTTAGAGGTTAGGGTTAGGGTTACAATTAGGATTAGGGTTAGAATTAAGGTTAGGGTTAGGAGTTATGGTTAGAGTTAGGTATATATTTAGAGTTAGGGGTTTTGGGGTTGGGGTTAGGGTTAGAATTAAGGTTAGGGTTAGGAGTTATGGTTAGAGTTGGATATATTTTTTTAGAGTTAGGGGTTTGGGGTTGGTTAGGCTTAGGGTTAGGGGGTTAGAGAAATAGGATTTTGGATCTAGAGATCAATTATTTGGTCCCCCACAAAGATAGCAATACAAAACTGTGTGTGTGTGTGTCTGTGTGTGTATGCGTGCGTGCGTGTGTTACAATGAATGCTGAGCAGAGGCTGGATGTGTCCCCAGTTGTTTGTTAGAAACACACACATATACAGTACACACACACACACACACACACACACACACACACACACACACACATACATATAGGAAGAGAAAGTGTTGGAGATTTGGGTTTAAGATGCATAGAGATGCTGTATTGTATGAAACTGTCTCCTAGCACCATTACACACCCATTACTTAAACATGAGAAACTACAGTATCCATCCAAATCAATATCAATGATAAACATTGTGTCATGTTAGTTTCAGCGTAGTTGTGAAGGTAGTAATTTCTACGGTGTCATTTACCACAGTAATGAAGGGTTCTTGATCTGAGGGTGAGGCTCTTGGCAACTTGCCAGCCTGCATCACCATCCAGCAACCTTCACAGATGGCCTTCTCACAGAGACTCCAGCCTCACTACAGCTGCAGCCACCACCACCACTAACACCACCTTCCCACTTACCCCTGCCACGTGGGCAATCATTGTGCCAACTACAGACAAAATGGTTAAAGTGAAGAAGTTGGCTTCAGCACTCTCTTCTTTAATTACGTAGAAATGTATAATTGTATCCTTCAATTGAGGGATCTATTCACAAATCAGGCATTGCTATTAATCGTAAACTACTCCCTCCAAAATCCATGTTTAAAAGATAGTAACCTAATCTGTTCGCGAGTACTAACTACAGATGCATCAATTTGACCAGGTATTCTCACAAACATGGGGAGGTTGAGCAGACTGATTGTCACTGGCAAGCAGAGCTGCACCTGTGTCTCAGGGTTGCTGTCTGTCTCCAAATAGGAAGTGACGCCAGGCTAAATCTACATGAGGCCTGTTTGTTTGGTCAGGCAGTTACAAGCAGAGCAAGACAGGGAAAGAGATGAGAAAAGAGAGGGGCGAGAAAATCCCCTCTTGTTGTCATTGTTCCTGTTTCTCTAGGGGCAGCAACAGAAGAAGCATACAAAAAAGAAAGCCTCATGGTTACAGGTGCCATGCTGCAAATGTCACAAAATTAGATTGGTGTGTAAGTCATAGCCAATAGAGAGGGGATGAGAGGGAATTCAACCTTACAACCATGTAAAAAAACCATTGAACATATAGTGACAAGACAAGACTATAATGAAACAAAATCACTGATCAAACGTCATCCATTCAAAATATCTCCCAATAAAATAAAAGCAAAAGGTCAGTCAGTTTACATAACAAACATTGCATTGGAAAACATCCCATATCTAGTAATATCTTCATTAGTTTGGATGATAGGTGTTTTGTAAGCATAATACATTCACAGTGAAAGTCATTAAACAATCAAATAGACACTTACTATGAGGATTTAAATACTACACTTAAATTCATCAAATTATTTTGTTGATATTTTCAGTTAAAAACTGTAGCTGCAACAGATTAGTGTCTCTTTTGAGCAGCTGCTGCAGGTTATTGATACCTCATTAGAATGCTGCCTGCAGCTGTAGGCGACTTTGAAAACTTCCATATGCAACAGCACAAACCGCCACTGCCGGCTCCTGCCACTCCGCTCTTACCAAACACACTTCATGCGGCCATTTCAATTTGAAAAGTCAAAAGAGAAAAACACCATAACAGGGGAGGGTGTGTGGGTGGTTCAAGACTCTCCCCCAAGGACAAGCTTTGGTGTTTAGTCTACTCTAGCCTTGTTCAAATTGGCATTGCAAGTCCCTATGCAACAGAGTAACAGAGTAAACTGCTAATCTGGAATTTCAACACATTTTGTTTGTTAATGTCTTGCCTCAGGTCAGGAACTATTTAGAATTAAGTGCAGCAGATTAAAGAGATTATATATTTACTCTATTTCATTCATACAGGATATATGGTCTTATTTATGCGCAGCTAGGAGCACTGTCACTTAACTTTTATATTGGAACACCAGTATCATTAATAAAGCCTAATTGAGCAATAACGCTCCATAAATAAATATAACTTCTAATTCAGGCCATCAAACTGACACAGAGAGAACAGAAGACTACAAAAGTAAGTAATACACATTGTACTCATAAATTCATGTTTCGCATTAACATTTTTAAGTGCGGCTATTAAAACCAGCCCAGCACAACCAAATAAGCAATCGGAGGTCGTAGGATGTCGTAAACAGTAGGCCAATTATACAGGAAAACATACATACATAAAAATGTTTTTAACTGCTACATTAAGTGTTTGGCTTTGTTTCCAAGTGCATATTTTAGATTGGTGTGATATATCCCCTTTCACAGATGTTTGTTTACTGGTTGATCAAGTCATATTATTCAGCCATATACCACTGGTCTTAAACAATATATTTTTTAAGCTAATAGGGACAGTGATTAGTTTATGCAGTGTGAGGTCAAGTAGGACCAAAAATTATGAATAATGAATCTGCAATCGTACTCACTGGCAGGAACAAAATTATTTCAATTATGCTCATGTTTTCACCTGAAAGGTGCGGTTTTAATTGATAAATGTATCTGTGTGAGTTTTACCATTTTCCAATATTCATACACTCTTTCAGAGCCCATCATGAACCTTCCTTACTAGATGAAGCTAGATGAAAAATTATATTCCTCTAACATTTACATTTTAGTGTATCAAATAAGTCTAAAATCAGACTGCCAACCAGAGATCTCTTAGATGTCTAAAACAGCTGTTTGACTGAAACCCCACTAACACTGAGTGTTAACAAAGCCCCCAACAGCACCAGGACTCTGTGCCAAGCCTCCTCCAACTGTCTTCTTATTCAACATTAATGAGCAGAAGCTACAAACTCCAATCCACATCCCAAGTAGTCAAAAAGCACAGTGCCAAGTTTTTCTCAGAGCGGGAGGTTGTGTGTCATTAGGGATATTGTTGCCTTCGAGATCCTACGTAGAGCGAGAGCGATGGAGGAGGGTGACACAGCAGGCGGGAATCCGTCCGCGAGTGCTCAAATTGGCCTTCACACCCATAAACTTCCCCCCAGATCTCACCTCTTCCTTGACTACATATAAAGTGCACTAATATAATAATAAATAAACCCTTATAACTAATGATTCTTTCGTGTGACAGTCACTGTGAAGGGCAAAATGACCTTGATATAAAAGGGGCTGGTTGGAATCGCCCCGCATTGCGATATTTACGCTGTCATATACAGTTTGAACATGTATTTTTTATACTGTGCAATATTATAAATTTTATTCAATCGTATAATAAATTATTAAATTCAAATAGTAACATGCCTGCATGCAGCTGTTCTTTCATTTGGACTCTTGTGGCAAGATTTTAAATTAAACCAGCCAATATTACTGTTGCATTCTACAAGTATTATGTGCAGCTCCTGTTCTTGCTCTAGTGTTTGCCGGGAATATCAGACTGCATAGGTTAAAGCTGCAAAAGCTTAGCCTTACAGGTAGTGGTGAATCACATCTGAACACATCTTTCACAACTATAAAGAGAAGGCACCACCGATCCATCTACCTATAAAAGCAGGGGTTAAACCAAACTATTACACACATCCATTGTCTTATTTGTTCTTTCGCTGTATCTTAGCCTACCCTCGTTCTTATGCAACACACATTTTGGATCTGGTTATATGAAAGAACACTAGAGGATGCACTGCATGCTCTCAAGCAGGGGAGTGAAGTCACCAGACCATCTGGGATGGGGTTTGATACAGAATTATTAAACACCTCCTCATAACTTTTACCGCCTCTGGAACAGGAGAGAGGATGGTCAGGGTGACTTCAAACAGCTAGCTGTAGGCAGCAAGCAACCTTGGGATAAAAAACACAACACTGGCAGTTTCTCCTCAGGTAGAAATAATGAAAAAAAGATCAGAAGTTGGTATTTGATGGTGAGCAAAACCTGTCTTGAACAAGGAATGAAAGGAAACACATACTGCATCTAACTTGCCAAGCTGTGTAAGCACAATTCGTTTTCACAGTTATACAATGCAATACTATAACTTTAGTTAGCACTGAAGCTAACGCCACTAGTAGAAAAACAAGGGACAGCACAAATGTCATGCATAGAATGTGTGATAACAAATATGGCAGCTTGCATACAGATTGCAACCAGTTCCCCAAAACAACTAAAATCTCATCACTAAATTGTCCCGAAAATGCTAAATCAAGTCTCTGTTGCAATCAACCTATTGTATGTATCTGTCCTCCAGCATAAATCATCAGTTCAATATGAATCCATCAAAAAAAATCCCAAATATAAGCAAAATCCAATAAATTAAAATGCAAAAAAACTGAAAAAAAGGATTGATCTTGCCAGTTCAGTTATTAAAAGTTAGACTTCCAAACTTGCAGTTCACAGTGTATTAGTAAACTGGCAAACCTGGAAAAAGTGTTTGCTTTTGTTTTTTCTTGTTAAAGGCTGTCATCCATGCTAAATCAAACAATGATGGGGTGATACACAAAGTTAGGTTGAATGATACACAAAGTTAGGCCATTTTCAAGTGGTCAAGGTCAAATCGGGTGAAAATGGGCATAAGGGAAATAGTAATAGAATTAGACCGAGGTTTGCAGACTGATAATTCATCCCGCTCCTACCTGCTTTCATACTGCACCCACCCGCATCCGCTGGCTTTCTGTCACTCCCACCCGCTACCACAAAACTGGTCCCAACCCAACTGCAATGTTATTTTAGGGGTATGTGATGCAGCTCACTTGCCAGCCATGGTCCCAGCTATTTTTGTGTCCTATAGACAATATCAAATGAGCAAAGGTAACCTAAGAAATAGCATAGGTTAAATTACCAACATTCTCCGTGGCCTTCAAGAAAGCATTCGTACACCTTGACTTATTCCACATTTTGTTGTGTTACAAGCTGAACCAACAATGCATTAAATTGTTTTTCTTTCTCACTAATCTAAACAATACCCCATAATGACAAAGTGAAAACATGTTTTTAGAAATGTTTGCAAATATATAGAAAATGAAATACTGAAATATCTCATTTACATAATATTCACACCTACTCAATATTTTTGTAGAATAACCTTTGGCAGAGATTACAGCTGTCAGTCTGCTGGGTAAATCTCCTAAGAGCTTTCCACACCTGGATTGTGCAACATTTGGCCATTATTGCTTTTCAAAATTCTTCAGCTCTGTCAAATTGGTTGTTGATCATTGCTAGACAACCACATTTTCAAGTCTTACCATAGATTTTCAAGTAGCACTTTAACTGTTTTCTTAGTAAAAGCAACTCAGTTAGATTTGCACTTATATTTTTGGTTATTGTCCTGCTGAAAGGTAGATTCATCTCCCAGTGTCTGGTGCAAAGCCAAAACTAACCAGGATTCTTTCCTGTAGTTCCTGTGCGTTAGCTCAGTTGGTAGACCATGGCGCTTGCAGCGCCAGGGTTGTGGGTTTGTTCCCCACGGAGGCCCAGTATAAAATGTATGCACTCACTAACTGTAAGTTGCTCTGGATAAGAGCGTCTGCTAAATACTAAAATGTAAATGTGGAATCATGGCGGTAACCAATCGGTCTTGAGGTTCCATTTGCTGACACTTGTTTGGCTGCTTTCCTTCCTCACAGGTTCTCGCCAAGCCATCTCAATTGGGTTTTGGTCGGAGTGATTGTGGAGGCCAAGTCATCACTCTCCTTCTTATCAAATACTTCCCTTACATAGCCTGGAGGTGTGTTAGGTTGTTGTCCTGTTAAAAAAAATCAAATTATAGTCCCACTAAGCGCAAACCAGATGGGATCACCAACCAAACACTTGCCCCACACAATCACACCTCCTCCTCCATGTTTCACAGGTGGGAACCACACATGCGGAGATCATCCTCTGAATTTCCACGGTCCATGTCCATTGCTCGTGTTTCTTGTCCCAAGCAAGTCTCTTCTTATTATTGGTGTCCTTTAGAGTGGTTTCTTTGCAGCAATTCGTCCATGAAGGCCTGATTCACGCAGTCTCCTCTGAACAGCTGATGTTGAGATTAGTCCTATTACTTAACTCTTGAAGCATTTATTTGGCCTGCAATTTCTGAGGCTGGTAACTCTAATGAACTTATCCTCTGCAGAAGAGGTAACTCTGGAGTCTTCCTTTCCTGTGGCGGTCCTCATGAGCCCAGTTTCATCATAGCGCTTGATGGTTTTGCGATTGTACTTGAAGAAACTTTCAAAGTGCTTTAAATTTTCTGGATTCCTTCATGTCTTAAAGTAATGATGGACTGTCATTTCTCTTTAACTTATTTCTTGCCATAATATGAACTTGGTCTTTTACCAAATAGGGCTATCTTCTTCTGTATACCACCCTTACCTTGTCTCAACACAACTGATTGGCTCAACGCATTAAGAAGGAAATAGATTCCACAAATTAACAAGGCACACCTGTTAATTTACATTCTTTAGCAGGCGGCTTATCCAGAGCAACTTACAGTTAGTGCATACATTATTTATACTGGCCCCCGTGGGGGCTCCAGCCCCACACTGGCGTTGCAAAACGCCATGTACTCTACCAACTGAGCTACATCCCTGCCGGCCATTCCCTCCCCTGGCGGCTGGGCCAATCGTGCGCAGCCCCAAGGGGTCTCCCGGTCATGTGACGGCTATGACAGAGCCTGGATTTGAACCAGGATCTCTAGTGCATTATAAAATGAAATTACAGTTTTTAATATCTCTGGCCCAGAATTCAGATTCTTATGAGGTAAAGTTCTCCTTGGTGGCTCTACAGACCCCAACTCTAGGTGAACACGTGAATATTCATATTTTCTGTATATTAGTATCTCTTAAATCATAATAACTTTGTATAAAGATAACCATTAATGCATTCATTCAAAGTCTAAGTGTTTATGTTTGATCAGGACATTTAATTGTTTTTAATTGTTATGTCCCCCTTCTAAAACCATCGTTACGCCTGTGTTTGATCATCTACTCAGTTTTAGTTAAGAATTTCAGGATATTTACCCTAAATCTATTACTATTTCCATCATGCCCATTTCACAGATTTACCCCTTGATAATACCTTAAACTACATTTCGTGACATCCGGCCTTTGTTATCACCCCATCATTGGCTGATCTAGCATGGATGACAGCCTTTAACAACCAAAAAAAAAAGCAGGAAGCTTTTTCCAGGTTTGCTGGTCTACTATATAGAGTTAAAAATTCGGTTTTAAAATATTTTCCTAGTTCCAATTTCAAAATACTCTGCCTGCTTTTCTCTCTCCTTGCCTGTCTAATTACTGGGTGAGGATAGGAATACCAGGGCATGGCTCTGGCTGACTACAAGTAGACTCCTGCCAGATCTCGCTAGTCCTGGATAGATGTTTAACATATTAAGCCCTAAACCAAATCATGTGATATAGCAATCCTGAACTTAACTGCACAGTTGGGGGATGTGCACACAACCATTAGTTGATGCAATGCAGCGTCTGCAATGTAGTCAGTCTGAAAGCGATACCACATGCATACAGTACATTCTGAAGACTGCCATATCATTTTGTCCTCTCTGTTTTGACAAATTTTAAGTCTCAATTTTACCTTTTGTTCTACTACAATATGATGTTCAATAATATGCCTACAACAACCTGTTACAAAATGTTGTACATTTCTCAATGCAAATCTTGTCTTTTCAAAGTCCCAGTCTATGAATGGTTTGTGTATTGTCACTGAGGTATTTATATTTTTCTTCCAACATCTGCAATTGGCATCTCCACTTAAGTCCAAGAGGCTTCTCAGTTCTCACTGAAGGTGAAACAGTCATCTGTCAACATTATTATCTGAGACCAATCTCTGATACCAGCCTGTGTTGGCAATGTACAGTACATTGAAAGGCAGACTACATAATAACATGTCTTCTTCTCATTCCAATAATCAACCATATGGTTTCTCCCAGTACATGAGCGATGCATATTGTGCCCGGGCTCATTGGGGAGAAGAATATGCATGATTATTCACTCCATGGGACTCCTCCATTGGAGACTATGGCATATACTGTAATTACACACATCAATTATTCACGTTACTAATGGTCTTAAATTCTATACTTCCAGCTCTGTTAAATATGCAGGTTCTGGGCCCAATCTTATACAGTAAGGCTAGTTATGCACACCAGCCTAGAAACTTCAAAAAAACATACTGTACCGATATACCCAGCTTACTACAATCTCCTGATGATGTTTCTCTGTTTCTTCGCTGTTCACCTGTGGGCTAAGGTTAGATTTAGATTTTGTGCTTGTATGAAGAAAATGCATAATGTTTTGCCCTTTCATGATATCTGTCCTTCCAAATTGCATTTGGCAGTACAGGACTAAGTCAAGAACCTTTCATCCTTCATGGCTTTTTTAAGTTTAACTTCTCAAGTTGTAATTCACTCCTCCTTGAACTATGTGTTCAACAAGTAAGGCACTAGATACCTACAGTACATTCTTCACATGCTCGCACTAGGCAATCTTGTTTTTTAGCCATGCCCTTCAAGGTTACATCCTGGTATTCCTGTAGGAGCTTGGTTTTCTGTGCAGTCATAGTCCATGCTAAGGTTCGGTGCACACTGGCCCCTATCCAAAGCAAAAAAAAATCTCCTTTAAATGGTTCACTCGCCCCTCACGAGCCCAGGGGGATGGGCACGGCCAGGGCTGTAAGCAGCTCCACTCACCCTCACATTTATCTCGCTGGGCTCCGGCAGCTCACCCCAGAGGGCCGGAGAGAAGCGTGGAACACGTGGGCGCAGTCAAGGTCATCGTGAGGAATGTTTCTGACATCTGCCATTACAGCAGAACACCACCACAACCATGCATGAGCAACAGAGCACATCAATCCAGCAGTAAAGATTGTAAAGCCAATGTACTGTGTATAACATAAATTATTAGGCTTCATATTAACACAAGTATGATATTGTGTTTATTATATTCTATATTTCTCAACTTGACATTTTATGAAAAGGAAACATAAGGAGAAACATGGATAATTAATACTTTTAGTATAAAACACTTTGTGGAGGATTAATATTTACTGTAATTCCTCATTCATAACATAAGTTACTTAACATATAATTTAGGAAACTAAAAACCTGGGTAAATATACACTGGAGTGTAGCAAACATTATTAATATTCGATTGCACCCGCCTTTGCCCTCAAAACAGCCTCAATTCGTCAGGCATGGACTCTACAAGGTGTTGAAAGTGTTCCACAGGGATGCTGGCCCATCAGTGGCTCAATGCTTCCCACAGTTGTGTTAAGTTGGCTGGATGTCCTTTGGGTGGTGACCATTCTTGATACACATAAATGTGGCGTAGAAAAACCCAGCAGCGTTGCAGATCTTACACCTCAAACCGGTGCCCACCATCTCTACCATACCCCATTCGCACTTTTTGGTCTTGCCCATTCACCCTCTGAATTATCAAACACAATCAATGTCTCAATTGTCTCAAAACTCACCGATCCTTCTTTAACCTGTCTTCTCTACATTATCATGATTGAAGTGGATTTAACAGGTGACATCAATAAGGATCATGCTTTACCTGATTCTGGTCAGTGTCATGGAAAGAGCAGGTGTTCCTAAGCCTTTGTACACTCAGTGTGTTATTCGACAGCAGAGCTAGCACATTTTAGGGTAGCATTAAGAGACTCTGCATCTGCCTAAAACATATTGCTTCATTGCATAAAAGCTACCACTGGAAAATATATTTAAACTTTGCTTGACATAATGTGTATCCTTTGAGTGGGGGGGACTTAATTCACAAAATTAATTAAATAGCTAAATTAATCATCACCAAAGTGCATAATGTTCTGCCCTTTTGATTTGTTATCTGAATTAAGTGTTGCATCACTCCCCACAAAGCTTCTATGTTTAGCTACATATTTTCTTTATCATTGTTTTATGTGTTTCATTATCAATGTTTGTCTTTTCCTCCGTTCAATACCTTGTTATCTCAAATCTCTCTCCCTCCTCTTGGCTTCAACTTTTATCTCTCACCTCTGTTCCGTTTCTCAGTTTAGCTGACATTTTCTCATCTCTCTCTCCCTCTCCCTCGCTTCTGTGCTTCATTACATTGGCTTCCTTTGTTCCTATCGTATTACTCTTTTCTACTCTACTTTCACATGACACACTTTTAACCCTTCACTATTACTTACTCTCTCCCCTTTGTATCATTGTCAATTGTGGGCATTATCCCCCATAACATTTGCATACGCTTGTTCTACTCCTTGCATAGTGTCTGTTTTCTGTCTTCATTTGCTCCCCTGTCTTTCCTCCTCCTCCACCTCACTTGTTTCTTTTGACATCTCTCTCTTCATCTGTCCAGTTCCCCCACTGCATCTCCCTATCCCTCCCTCTCCCTCGCAGGTTTCCCTCAAGAATCTCTCGTCTCTTTTCATATCTCTCTCTTTTCATATGGCTAAGTTCCCCCTCCTCCATCCTTCCTCTCACCCTCTTTTACATACTTCTGATTTCACTACCTCTCTGATCCACTCCTCCCTTAATTCCCCTCTCCTCCTCTATCCATCCCTGCCTCCCTCTGTCCCTTTCTCTTTTACATACTCCTGATGCTCTCATCTGCCTCTTCTTAATTGATAGTGAAATAATACATCTTTGGCTTGCCAGTAGCTCATTGTGCCCCAGCTGCTCCTGGGCGCGAGGCCCGAGGTTCCCCCTGCTTTCTTTAACACCGGCGTCTAGGCATCTCCCCGGCAGCCTTGGGTTAATCTCTCTGTCGCAGTTCTGTCATCTCCCTCCACACACACACACACACACACACACACACACACACACACACACACCAGTCAGATGTTTACAGTCTGTGACTATTGTTAATTGTTGTGAGTTCTTTATATATACTGTATTTGACACCTTTAAATTAGTGATTTTTATTTCAGCCACACCCGTTGCTGACAGGTGTATAAAATTGAGCACAAAGCCATGCAATCTCTATAGACAAACATTGGCAGTGATTGGCCCATACTGAAGAGCTCAGTGACTTTCAACGATGGCACCATCATTGGATCCACCTTTCCAACCACAAATCCAGTTCGTCAAATTTCTGCCCCTGCTAGAGCTTCCCGGTCTACTGCAAGTGCTGTTATTTGAAGTGGAAACGTCTAGGATTAACACGGCTCAGCCGCAGAGTGGTAGGCCTCACAGTCTCACAAGCAACCCATGTTTAACTGAAGCGCGTAAAGATCGTCTGTCCTCGGTTGCAACACTCACTACAGTTCCAGCTGCCTCTGGACCGTCAGCACAATAATGTTTTCGGAGCTTCATGAATGGTTTCAGCTGCACACAGAAGCCTAAATCACCATGCACAATGCCAAGCGTTGGCTGGAGTGGTATAGCTGTCGCCATTGACTGAGAGGCCCCCTGTTTAACATAAACAATGCCGTCAGTACTTTGTCAGTCCATACAGAAATGGTTTGTTGAGATCGGTGTGGAAGAACTTGACTAGCCTGCACAACTACCTCAAACCCATCAACACCTTTGGGATGAATTGGATGGCACTGCGAGCCAGGCCCTAATCGCCCAACATCAGTGCCCACCGCACTAATGGCTCTTGTAGCTGAATAAACCATCCCCACAGCAATGTTCAATATCTAGTGACCTTCCCCGGAATAGTGGGGCTGTTATAGCAGCATGGGGGAGCAACTCCATAATAATACCCATGATTTTGGAATGAGATGTTAAACCGAGCAGGTCTCCATACTTTTGGTGAAATTAGTGTATGTTAATTCATGATTCAATATACGTGCCATGTATTATATCTTCCTTATTGCATTCTGTCACTTATTCTGTCACTTGTTATGTCGCTTATACACTGTTCTGCAGCCATGCGATATATATAACTGAGATAGTATAAGGGTTGATGGTTAAACAATCTCTATCAAGGCCTAGATAAAGACTATTCTATATGAATGTATCTCTGCTTGCTGTTCCACATTAAATGTCATGGTAACAGACAAGAGCAGAAGAGACCATTTCTAAGAAGGCTTCTGTGCTCTGATGTATGGATGTTTGCCATTGAGTATGTTATGAAATAGACAAATGATCGCTCAGTGTGTCTCATAATAACCCTGGAGGCTCCCATGCGTCGCTGCAGATACTCTCTTCAGAAGGCCTCTATCCATCTTTTTTTGTGTAGAAAGGAAATTGCCCCACACATTAGACAGCTCAGTCACTTACCACTCCAACATGCACTACTCTCTCCCTCTCCCTGCTGGTTGTGCATGTCTTAGCGAATCACAATGGTATCCCAGTAACCTTGTAAATAACTGGTTTAAAAATTCCCGTTTCTCTGTTAAGCCCTCCTGTCATTCATTCTGTGCCTTATACTTCAGTGGTTCGGGTATCAGCAAGCTCAGGTGAAAGCATGACTTCAAAGGGATATTCAGAGTGAATGATCCATATGGCAAATTGCAAAAAGGTTATCTTTGAGCCAGCTCTGCAGAGGGTTTGGATACACTGCAGTGTGAAACTTTCACCTTTCCATACTGAGAAGAATCTAAATGTGAAATAACCTGAGAATATAATTACCTCTACTAATATACAAAACAACCTGTTAATACATAGATTTCAGAGTAATGTTCAACCTGCATTCAATCTGTGCTGTACATTGTTGCTATACATTATGATCTACCAATCAGAGGGACAGCTGGAATTTTAACTGTTAATACAATGTTGGGTGAGCCTACAATGCCATAGCCTCCTGTAGCTCAGTTGGTAGAGCATGGCGCTTGTAATGCCAGGGTTGTGGGTTCGATTCCCCACGGGGGGCCAGTATGAAAAATATATGCACTCACTAACTGTAAGTACGCTCTGGTTAAGAGCATCTGCTAAATTATTAAATTAGCAACAAGTACATTTAGTTTAGTTGTATGAATATAGTCTCCTATCTTTGCCTTTATGAATAATAAACTCAAACAAGAATAATATAGTTTTAAATTTTTGTTAAATCTTTATAATCATATATTTATACCATACTGTACAAATTGATTATTCACAGTGTGTTAAAATATAACTTAATAGCTTCTCTATTTCCCCATGTTTTACTTGGTTATTCTAATAATGGTATTCTCTTAACACATACAATTACTAAGTCAAACAGAAAATGTTACCAAAAGCGTTACAAAAAAGCGATATTCATAGAAATTCTGCATGTCCACAACAATGTAACAACATATTAATCTATTGTTTGAGGGTTTTCCTCAAATGATAGAAGCAGACTATTCAGCTCAACTCAACTCAACTCAAAACATAAATAAATACCTAAGCTGTACTGTTTGATTGCTTGTTCAATATAACTCATTCTAACTCTTTACATACTGCTCATGTTTGTGTCATTTTATTATTTTTATTATTTTAATCTTAGATTTCATAAAATGTTGTAAATTAACTGGATTTAAATTTTAGTATAAAAAGACATATATGCTTTATAACTGGACTTATTTGAATTAACTAAACTCAAATCTTGTAGTAATTCAAATAGTTTTATTAAAAACTGATATCAATTTTCTACAATTATTTAAATATGTAAACTTGTGTTTACCGTCGAAAAGGGAATTCAACTGGAAGGCAGTCTATATTATAGTGTAGCAACCAATCTTTGCCCAACTGCATCATGGGGTTCAAAAAAAAACCAGCAAATCATTCAAATTCTATTCTAAAAGGAGTTTCCTCTACAGTTTTGGGGAATTCAATATTACAACGTCACATAACCCCATATCAATATATTATCGATAAAATAAGATTTACATATATTATTCTGCTCTTGGTGATCATAATCCAAAATATAATATATTACAAATCACATTCCAGTTAAATAAATTAATATGGAGGATGGGGAAGTGGGAGTGGGGTACAGGTTAAAGTGGCATATAAACCAAATTTAATTAAAATTCACTATATTTTTTGGCTGAAACAAAATTTATGTATTTACCTGTAAAAATTACAAAATACATTTCCTGTTAATCTTATCTACATATACTCTACTTTGCAGAAGGGAGTTGATTAACATTTATACAATGAGTTTCTACCAAACCAATAATAGAGTCACACAGATTTAAGTTTTCATGAATCTTCCGTGTGTTGAAAAAAGGAACCCAGATAGTTTGTATTTTTTATCAATATTGTAAACCTCACAGAGGTATGCTGTCTCTTCAGCTCCTATTCAGCAACTCACATATAGACTCCTAGCATCCTACAGCTCAATACTCATTAAAGATATACAGTTTATAGAGCGTTACAGACACATAAACTACAGAAAACCAAACTTCAGATCTTCGTCTGTTTGTTCAACTCATCATCTGAGCATGATATTGATTCATGATATTGATTCATGATATTGATTCATTTATCTCCCAGTGCACAGTATGAAAATCAAATGCAAAAAACCAAAGGGTCTTGCCACTCAGAGCTAGCCTCTCTCATTTCCATAGCAGTGGCGTAGCGTTGATACTTATGCCACAAAGCTTTTAGATCGGGCCTGCAATATGAATAAGCTAAATAATTTGTGAGTCCCAAGACATTCACTGTTGCCGTGGCCACAAATGCTACACATAGGAACAGTATGTAGTACCATTCAAAATGATGACAGCATTTGTTTCTTACTCATAAGGTCCTTTGTCAATGTCCTCTCTACCCAACACACTACTAAACCAAGTCATTTACAGTCACCTGCAATTACAGAACTAAAACCAAACAGCTTAAAACAGTAACTATGCAGTCTTATATCTGTACTGTACTTGCATTTCTTTCATATCACTGATAATATTAGATTAGAGTATCTAGCAGTCAGAAGGGTTAGATGGTAATTCATTGCAAGCAGCAAGAGCAATTCAATGGACATTGTGCAATTATAACATGCTATTTCGCCTTATTAGCCAGAGACACTTTTTCACAAAATGGAAACAGATGCTAATTGCCCTCTGAAAATATTCACATTGCCATTGGTGTTTTAAAAACAACTCCAAAGGAAGCCAATGTAGACACATTTCTCTGAAAATGTTTGTTAAGGATATATGGGCAGGAGGGAGGGCATATGTAACCAACTAGAGATAACCAGCTAGCCTAGCTAGCTGGCCAGCTTGCTGGCTGACTATAACCCCCAACAATAACCCTTCAAACATGAGCGGTATGATTGGGTTTAACATAACCATAAATATGTTATGCTTTTATGAGTAAATTATTTCAGTTAATTCCCTAAATCGTACAGTTCTTCCAAGTTGTAAATGCCCAAAAAAATTAATGAGACCAGGTAGTTATTTTAGAGGACAATATAGACAAGTAGTGCAACAAGTATAAGGGTTTCATGTCCATTTATCATTGGTAGCCAAATAAGAGTAAACACTTCAAAGCTGGCTACTTGCATTTTTGTACATAATACATTGAAACAAATCCCTCCTCGTTCATTATCCCAAAATTATTGTATATTTGTTTGTTTGATTACAAAGATGCCAAAAACAAGTCATTTTATCTGATAAAACACATACCTGTGTTGTAAAGAAGAAAAAAGGCCATGGATATTCTTCTTTAACATAGTCTAATTTAAAATTATTGGATCAGTACTTCTATCTCATGAAGCACTTGCATGAGCAGTCACATCCAGCGTTTAGTTTTATTTTACGGGCAGATCTTTGGCAATTGGCTAGTTCATTGTTCTAAATTTTCTTCACGTACAAAATGATCTTAATGTCCACAAAACATATGTCTACAAATAATGTGATGAAGCACCAAACAAATAAACCCTAAACATTGTTTTTAGTCACAATAACAAAATATATAATATGGAAGCGTTATTCAATAACAATCAAGAGTCTCCCCATTAAAACCTCCGGATAGCTTCCAGTGATGTCACTCTCTCCTCTCTCTCTTTGAACAGTAATTTTTCGTCAATTAAAGATAATCTGTAAACCTAATTCTCTTTCTATGGGATTTGCTCACTGTTGGGATTCCATTGCTGTCATCTGCATGTACTAAGTACGATGTTTCTTCTAGTGGAATTATAGAATCCAAGTGGTCCAAGCCATGCATTTAAAATTGCCTCTCATAAAATAACTATGACTCAAAATCAAAAACCCAATGTTATGTCTGTACAAGGTTTGAGGTAACATAATTTTCTGCTGCCAAAGACCTCCAACAAGATAAAAAATTATTCGGTCAATTTTTTTACTTTGAATGATCGTGATGTGCTATGTGCACATAACTGATCTCCCATCAAAACCCCATTTCCCCTGTCTGTAGTTCTTTGTTGCCATGCTCAACGAAGCCACCTCTGTCTTTATGCCATATGTCAATAAAAGGGTTGAATCTTTGTCAATCAAGGATTCCTTGGATATCTTGTGATTCCTTGGTGAGTGTATTTTTGTGTTACGTCGTAAAAAACATCGGACTTGAACCACAGATTGTTGGAGATGTTGTTTCCTTTTCCAGGAATGGTTCTCCTCCTCCACCTCTCTCTCTTTTTCTGTCTCTTTTGGAATACATGGGTGAGCGTTGTCATACCTGTGTCGCCCGATGCTGCCATTTTGAAAGTACCATGTTTAGTTAGTGTTCCATGTTTCGTTGAGTGGTCCCTATGTCGCTGTGGTTGATGGTGAATCTGTAGTCCCTCGATTCCATTGTCCCAGGTTTCGGACCAATCACCCCTCCACATTGCTCAGGAGGCTCTTTCTCTGGGGCGCAAACCGTCCACAAACACGGGGTCATCCCAGTGTTGCAGCTCATGTTGTCCTTTCCGGGTGGTTGCGTTGAGCGTGTGCATGTTGATCACTGCATCCGTCTTGACCATGACGAGACCAGGTAAGTGGCGCTTGTGTTTCCCTCGCCTCCCGCAGGTAGGCGACTGTCTGATCTCGTCCACCATGGCACTGCAGAAAGACCTCTGGTAAAAAGGGGCGAGGAGGAAGGGGAAGAGAAGGGAAGAAAGGAATGGGGGTTAAATCCTTGCTTTAAATGGTTCTGACAGCATAGAGTGTCAACTTGATCAAGAGTGCAAAACACATTACCCATAAAACATTCATTTATGTTGTTTCCTCTCCCATCATGGTAACCATGTCATACTGCAACCCCACCACATGCAACCCACGCAATGTGCTGCTATGTCAGATAGATTACACAGAGCAGTATTCTTACTCCCCATTACTATGCAGCATGGCAAGCCAAACACTTAGTTGCATAACTCCAAATCTGTGATTTACAACTGTTGAGTTTCATGCTATTCTACATCTCAATACTAATAACGAATTATTCGGCATGCTCCAATTTGCAATTATGCCTGTTAAAATTAAATAAATGTTATATTTTATGGCCAAATAGCACAGGGATTATTTTGAGCATACAAATCACTTTAATAAATGGAACTAAAATGGACAGAGTACAGCTTGGATTTAAAGGTTGTGTTCACATTGTCAGAAATACACACAGTTAGGCAAGTTGAACAATGAAGGAAGGATCTATTAACCTCGTCAATACAAACTTTGTCATTAATAAAATAATCACATCAAGTAAATAAATTACTGATCAACAATCTTGAATCAGATTCATGGGGATAATATCTACCTGCTCACGTTTACGTTCTTCCTTAGCTTGTATATGAATTCAGCTATAGCCACAAAGAGCGGAGACACCAGGCCCAACCCAGCACTATAAAGATCCCTCCCAGGTTCTGAATGCCCATGGGCGGCAATCCACGGTGCTCTTCATTGAGCAGCTGCTGCTGCTCCACCACTTCTCCTTGAGCATGCGCAGACGGCCATCCTCCAGGATGTTCAGAATGGCGATGGTCACTTTGTCCCGGTATGGAGACCCAAGGCAAGCAACAGAAAGGTCTGCTTTAGTCTGGTTGAAAGATAAGATAAACGTAGCTGGACCTTGCTGATGAGGCCACATAATTTTCATAAAACATGGCTCAAATGCATATGTTGTCATTGCATATTGATAGAAATCAAATCAAGTTTGTTGGTCGCGTACACAGTTTTGCAGATGTTATATCGCAGGTGCAGCGAAATGTTTCTGTTTCTAGCTAAAACAGTGCAGCAATATCTCGCAATACAATAACAATACACATAGTCCAAATTTACTAAATAACATAAAATACAATAGTAGTTCATTGAAATGCTCTGCATCGAAAGCACAGATATAGGATTAATGTGTTATTTGTTCCTGTCAGCTCGAAACCACCTCTACCAATGTATCAATGGAGGATGGTGCTTGCAGGGGTTATGGAGAGCTGGAAGTGTTTATACCATCAACAACCTACTATATCTATTATGTACAGATATTTTATTACATCTTACCTTTGGGATTGCCTATTCCATGGCCTTTGCTGTCCCCAGTGCCTCCAACCTGGGTGAGGTTGCAGTTCTGCCGAGTAATGTAATCGATTGTGGTGGACTCCATGAGCAAGGCATAGTCAGACTTCAAACCCTCTGGATGCCGTCCTCAATGACTTGACCAGCGGCGTACTCTGTTTACTACTCATAAAGCCCACATCTTCTCAAAAAAATAAAAACCTTTGATTTCTGTAAGGCAAGAATTGAAATTACAAATAATGTTGAATCTCCAGATTGTGCATTACACCTGGTCAAAGGGACCATTGAGTCTAGAGTACCTTTCTGAAATTAACATGTTTTCTACAGTGTTTGATGCCATTGCACATTATAGCCCTCTCATCTTTGTAGCACATAGTATTAGTGTTGAAAATACTCTGGCAACCTTGATTATCATGCTGTTATCCTTTTCCCACACTTCTCCATTTCGAGAAGTATATAATTGTAAGAATAAAGGAATGCATTGGAGCCTTGAGGAGAAACAGTGAACGAATAACCTGTGCAATGCCACTTTAACATTCACAGCTTTCAAGTACTGTTCTACTTTGACACTTGTATACTTTCAAACATCTATTGTTTATTTTATTTTTTTTATAAAAAACAGACTTGACCCCTGGATATAATAATTTATTAAACTGAGAGTTACTACATCTATTTTTTTCATTCCGGGGAAATAGGCAAAAAGGCTGGAATAATTGAGTTCCTCTCCATTAGCCCTTGCGTTTGTCTGTGTGATATTTCATGCTATTTACTGGGGTCAAATGTTATTCCATACCTAATTTGAGATAATACTGTCTACTCATTACCATAGGCATTTTAAACTATGTGAACGATATCAAAGCTCTTTAGTTACTTAATTCCTGCATCGGCTTGATTGAAATGTGAAAAACATTATTTAGATGTGCAGGTGATATGTTGGTATATGAAATATAAAAACACATACAGTACATCTGATTGTCAAGATAGCATAGTGTTACCATGAGTGTGCCAGAGATTACGTGCAAGCTTTACTTTGCCCTACAGTGCCCTTCCATGCAGTGTGTTTTGACAAATCTCTGCTCCCGACCTCTTCCAGTATTTATCAGCTCCCTCATCTGCCTTCAGTCAGGCTCGTTAGCCCTCCCAGTGATAAGGGACCGAGGGCACTTGAGCTCTGCAACTGATGTGTGTTTATATACACCTGTGTCTCCTCTGACCTAATAACACTGCAATCATATCTGTCACTAATCAAAGTAAACACGCTTCAGGAGAAAAATCCACTTTTCACTCTGCTGAGAACTTACAGCAAGTTTTTGACTAATTGTCAATAATCTATAATTTAGAGGAGGTTCAAATAGATGGGTATAGCTCAGGGTAGACAGGCAGAGCCATTAGGAACTAAAGGCAGTGATGAGCAGATTATTAGTAGAGATCAGGTGGGTTTCAGTAGGGGCTGAAGCAAAAGCCCACACACTCAGTAGCTCTCCAAGAGGAGGGGTTGGCCACCCCGGTTTGCCACCATAGCCAGTAGTTCCAATGGTTAGGCAACTGATGACTCTAATTTGGTATAATCACATTCTAGTTACTCATGACCATGCCTAATCCCTCATTGAACTCAATGTTAATCAAACCTTATGGAATAGAATGGTTACTAATGTGCTCTTTTTCTCCCCCAGTATTTTTTTGGTGGTCACTGGGAATCTTTAATAATGTGTGAAAATTCTGTTAATTAGATATTCTACCGTCATAGCATTAACATATGCTAACAATAAAAAATACTTATAAAATTAATAATAATAATAATATAATAATAATAATAATTGTAGCACAGTTTCTTTTTCAAATACCCAAAGTGCCAATAAATATAATATTAATATAATATAATGTGAATAAACCAATACCAAGGACGCTAGGGGTGAAGGAAATAGCAAATGGGCCAGAGAGAAGTCTAAAAAGTCATCCTCAGTTATATTGTTGTCAGTGCAGGGGAAACTACAAAGATACACTCTTTTAACACAATTATTACTACGTATGTATACTATACTCAACGAAATATTTGAAAAGTGTAAAACTGGGGCAATCACCCTGGATAAAGGATCTGTTTTCCTTGCTATTGTGTGTCATAAACATATGGACTTTTCCACTTGTCCATAAAACATTTTCCATAGAAATGTGTCCAATGTTTTCAATTTCTTACACACCGAAAAAAACCCTTATATGTTATTCAGTACTGCTCTGTATCTGTAAACTCAAATAATAAAATAAAAGTTTAGAGGCCCTGCAGGAATAAGCTGAAACTTTGGAATAAAACAATCATTATGGAGGATCATCAAACAGCGTGGAGAAGTCTGATCTGGAGAATTTGCTTTTGCAGTGGGAATTAAGATCTAACTGGAAATCTGTCTTTTGTGAATGCACTGATTTTTCCTCAACTGTATAAAAAAAAACATTTCTTAAAGAGTAAAACCAAAACGTACTGATTCAGCATCTTGTCTCCAGTTCTTCATAAACACGTTTTATGACAATATAACTGTGTATAAATAGCGATGCTTCAATCAATAGAGCTGCATTCAAACTGCTTAAAATACTGTAGAAATGAAATTAAGAGATTTAATTATGTTATTTTTCAGATAATGTTCTTTGCAGAGTGTTCATTTCATATGAGTAATGAAATCAACATGAAACACAACTCAAAACCAAAGCAAAGACAGGCTATATTTAAACTTTTAATATACATACCTTGAAGAAAGACATGGTGGCGTCTTTGACCCGTACTCAATGCTGATGTCTGCTTGGCGGTGTCGTCGGCAGAGTCCACGAGGGCGACACCATGCGCTCCGATGAGGAAGGCGGCCAGGTTGCGTGTTAGGAGGAGATGATGATGCGGGTAAAAAACCACCCAGATGCCTCCGATGATCCTGGTGGACAGGGCTTTGGGCATCAGCTCAGAGCCTGAATAACCCAGACAGGGTGTGTGTGAGAACAACAGGCATCTCTTACAGTTGCTAATTGCCCCCTCATTTAGGCTTGAATGTTGGCTGTATGGTTCATATACATATTCTATTATATATTAGGTAATTTCTGGGCAATATTTCTGTCCATTTGAGGGACCCATTTTTGACTTAAGTGTACCCCCAGAGGCAAAAGTTTGGTATAGCCTTTATAATGGAGATGTATGACATCACATATGTATCTTCATTATGTAACACTGTTACAGAATCTAACCAACTACAATGGTTATATGGTTGCTTTTTTTCACATAAAGGTGATCAATGAACACACATACACTCTTGGTCTTACTCAAATTCTCAGAGGAAAAACAACTACGGGGCATATCTAATCACACGCCTTATTAAGTTTGGAAAATTTAGATTGTTGAATTTGACTACAATTGGCTGATATGAAGGAAGCGGATCAGCCCACAACCTTTCGGGGCGATCCCAAACTAGTAGCCTTTAGATACAGTAGGATTCCTGGATCCACACAAACCTCCAGTCTGGGTTGAGTGTTCCTTTTAAAATAATGGTCATGTTCCAAGCTGACAATATTCCGTTTTTTACCATCAATGGTTGTGTGCAAGTCATTGACTGCAGAGTCAGGTATCTGATATATATCATATGATGAGATTAGTTGAAATGATAACACCTATACATGCATTATGAGATATCAGGGCTCGGGTCAGAATCAGGTTTATTGTCCTACAAGAGGAAAATCTTAGCACAGCTCACACATGAATGCATAAAACACTTCGGAAACAAGCCAAGAAACAAACATAGAGGGAAGCTACATAGAATTGTTCATTATAGTGATAGCCGCCAGGATAAACTCCTCCAGGGCACAGTGAGAACACTTAATTGTCCGGTATCTCCAACCTGACGGGAGGAGATCAAACAGTAGTGGGTGGTCTGGGCTGGGAGATCTGTCATGCATCTGCAATGTAGTCAGCCTGGAACCACGGCCTCTGATTCCACCAAGCTTAACAAACACAGCCACAAACTGATGGTGGAATCTGAATATTCTTATTGGGAGCCAGCAAGATATGAGGGGAGGCGGTTAAATCTATTCTGGTGTTTTTGAATTAATAAAGTACACGCGTTTGCTTTTTAAGCTGTGGGGTTTCATAAATAACCCTGACACTAGGCCTGCGTCCCAATCTAAATGTGATTCTGCTCTTTCTCTGCCTTTGAAATGTTCCACCTCCTTTGCCACAGCCATATGTTCCCTGCGCCCGTAAAATAAGCATATATACATGCACTATATTCTTTCTTTTATTTTGTCTGTTGCATGCATTTTGAGTTACAACATGTCTATTTTGTGTTTTATATTCTTCTTTGCATGATTTTTGGATTGTGTTGAGCAGTGTCTCACAAAGAATCATCCATAACATACATTAATTTGTGACAACTTACATTTGACAGGGTGAAATTGGCTTATCAGTCTCAGGACATAAATGTTCAATTACTTAGGTTGGCCAGCCTGCCTCCAACAGCATTTATTATGACTTTGTGAGGTCCTCTGTCAGATACATTCCCATATATCTTGTTTACAATAGCTTTTTGACTCACGGTTAAAGTTACTTTATTTTCTGTCCCTGTCGACATCTAAAACAACCTCTCCACCAGAGGTTGGGTTAATCTCCCTCCCACTACTTTACTGATAAGGTTGTGAAACTAACCACCCCACTGAGAGGAGGTAAAGTGGTCAGCTTTTAACCTTCCTTACCCAATTTGATTGGATTTGTCCTTTGTGGTTGGCTTAGCCTTACACGGTGGCAAACAAGGCCAGTACTGTAACACTCCACGGTAAGAACTATCACTTAAGTATAGGAGGACACCCAGCTCAGCAGTCATACTGGTAAAAAACTGAACAACTGGTAACACAATTGGATTCCAGGCCATAAAATGCTGTTGTCAGCTGGGCGCACTGCACCGAGAACACTCTAATAAATACAAAAAATGGATTGGTCATCCGAGGATATAAAACCTTGTCAATACACTATACATCTCCTTGAAGAAGGACTTCATGTCTTCTAAGCCATCGAAGTATAAATGTCCTTTCAGAGCAGAAGATAATGATGCAATTCCAGTCAACAAGCGACACATCAATCTCAGTGACTGCCAGTGCTGCTGCAGCTAGAATAGCTAGATGTTAACATCTTAGATCACTGCATTCAAGTGTAATGTCATGTGCACAAGTACAGTGAAGGCCATGCAAAACACTATGACAAAACATTCCAATGTAAAGTATGTTATAGGATGGGGGATGTGACTAAATACACACTACGGCAAAATGCCAATTTTATTGAGGAAAGTATTAGGCTCAGGGATGCTGAATGAATGAATGAATGAAGAACATTTTATTTTAAGTGTCAAATCACTAGTTGGCAACTCATCCCTTATGGTATTAATTGCCACAAACAAACATTACAATAATTCACTGTGATAATTCAGTGCTAATTCTTATGCTTGTAATATTGCATACGTAGTAGCATTTGCTGTATCACCCGTGTGAAATTAATTATATTCGTACCCTCTATCCCCATATTACAATATACACTTGCAAAAAGCATTCATAACTACTTGTGGCTCCTTATAACAGCCTTGATAAAAGCACACATGCTTAAGATAGATTCATAATGCATAACAACATAAGTGTCTCATAGAAAGAACGGCTTGCTCCATCGTCAGTTTGAAAAAGGACAATCAGAGCCTTTCTGGGAGTTACAGTGTATATTCTCTGTGGATTTAGAAGCACTGAGTACTATTAAATGCAATGCCCTGGCTTTTTCTCCCATGTTATTTTTCCCCACAAGCAAGGCTTCAACTTAACATCAGAGAGGCAGCTCTTCCCACCAGGGAATCATTACCTGCATAACATTCTCTCCTTAGCAGCTTCATCACACATAAAAACACGCTCCTCTCATAACTGTTACTGCTTATTAATCTCTTTTAAATACTCAAATGTTTTCCAAGTTGAAAACTCTCTTCCATCATATGAATAAATAACACAGATACAGTAAAACCAATGCCCCATGACTATAAATGCAGTATTTTGTACATTATATTTACTTACACATTTTGCAACTCAGTTATTTTCATGTTTACCCATTTTGCAACACCTATCAGAAAAGCCTCACACACACAGCCCAGGCGGCGCCTCTTTTAGAAGCATGCAAAGGTGTGCTTTTACACACCCACTCCATTTGTGTACTCTTCTTGTTTTGTATGACACCTCCCACTCCTACAGACAAGCTTGCAGGGTTTTGTTTTAGTAGGCCTTCTTCCTCTTCCAAACATGGCCATTTGCATTTTTAAACATGTCAATGAAATGACTTCCTCCTCAGTGTCTGTCAGTGAGTTTGGTAGCAGAGCATAAGGTGTCTGGTTTGTATAACAAAAAATCACTGATACATATTTGACCATTTGTATCAGGGCAAACACTTTGCACTGGCACTTTTGTATTCTTTCCAGCATGGGAATTCAATTAAGTATATTTCTCAGCCTCCTTGGTTTTTTCTTTTTTATGGTTTTAGTGCGAATACCTGCTGAACTCTCTCTCACGCACTGCCACTATTGTCTAAGCCTGAGTGCAGACCCTCATGCTGCTTTGCTACAGACAGGTCATCTACATTTATAAATCAATCCACCTGAGTACAGGACCGTGCCACAAAA
>NW_025535977.1:0-72726 GCF_020615455.1 Coregonus clupeaformis | reverse complement strand
GACCGTTCTCTTACAGCAGAGACATTTGGGGACCGGTTCTCTTACAACAGTGACATGTAGTGACCGGTTCTCTTACAGCAGAGACGTTTGGGGATTGCTTGTCACAGCAGAGACGTTTAGGGACGGTTTTCACAGGAGAGACGTTTAGTGACTGCTTCTGTCACAGCAGAGACGTTTAAGGACTGGTTCTCTCACAGCAGAGACGTTTAGGGACAGGTTCTCTCACAGCAGAGACGTTTAGGGACCAGTTTCCTTACAGGAGAGACGTTTAAGGACCGGTGCTCTTACAGCAGAGATGTTTAGGGACCGGTTCTCTTACAGCAGAGACGTTTAGGGACTGGTTCTCTTACAACAGAGACGTTTAGGGACTGCTTCTGTCACAGCAGAGACGTTTAGGGACCGGTTTCCTTACAGGAGAGACGTTTAAGGACCGGTGCTCTTACAGCAGAGATGTTTAGGGACCGGTTCTCTTACAGCAGAGACGTTTAGGGACTGGTTCTCTTACAACAGAGACGTTTAGGGACTGCTTCTGTCACAGCAGAGACGTTTAGGGACCGGTTCTCTCACAGAAGAGACGTTTAGGGACTGCTTCTGTCACAGCAGAGACGTTTAAGGACTGGTTCTCTCACATCAGAGATGTTTAGGGACTGGTTCACTCACAGGAGAAACTTTTAGGGACTGGTTCTCTCACAGCAGAGACGTTTAGGGACTGGTTCTCTCACAGCAGAGACGTTTAGGGACCGGTTCTCTTACAGGAGAGACGTTGAGGTACCGGTTCTCTCACAGCAGAGACGTTTAGTGACTGGTTCTCTTACAGCAGAGACGTTTAGGGACCGGTTCTCTTACAGCAGAGACGTTTAAGGACCGGATCTCTTACAGCAAAGACGTTTAGGGACCATTCTCTTACAGCAGACGTTTAGGGACTGGTTCTCTTACAGCAGTGACATTTAGGGACCGGTTCACTCACAGCAGAGCGTTTAGGGACCGGTTATCTTACCGAAGACATGTTTAGAGACCGGTTCTCTCACAGGAGAGACGTTTAGTGACCGGTTATCTTACAGCAGAGAAGTTTAGGGACAGGTTCTCTCACAGCAGACACGTTTAGGGACCAGTTCTCTTACCGAAGACATGTTTAGGGACCGGTTCTCTCACATCAGAGACGTTTAGGGACTGCTTCTGCCACAGCAGAGACGTTTAGGGACCGGTTCTCTCACAGGAGGGTTGTTTAGGGACTGCTTCTGTCACAGCAGAGACGTTTAAGGACTGGTTCTCTCACAGCAGAGATGTTTAGGGACTGGTTCTCTCACAGGAGAAACGTTTAGTGACCGGTTCTCTCACAGCAGAGACGTTTAGGGACAGGTTCTCTCACAGCAGAGACGTTTATGGACTGGTTCTCTCACAGCAGAGACGTTCATGGACCGGTTAACTTACAGGAGAGACATTTAAGGACCGGTGCTCTTACAGCAGAGATGTTTAGGGACCGGTTCTCTTACAGCAGAGACGTTTAGGGACCAGTTCTCTTACAACAGAGACGTTTAGTGACTGGTTCTCTTACAGCAGAGACGTTTAGGGACCGGTTCTCTTACAGCAGAGACGTTTAAGGACCGGATCTCTTACAGCAAAAGACGTTTAGGGACCGGTTCTCTTACAGCAGACGTTTAGGGACTGGTTCTCTTACAGCAGTGACATTAAGGGACCGGTTCACTCACAGCAGAGACGTTTAGGGACCGGTTATCTTACCGAAGACATGTTTAGGGACCGGTTCTCTCACAGGAGAGACGTTTAGTGACCGGTTATCTTACAGCAGAGAAGTTTAGGGACAGGTTCTCTCACAGCAGACACGTTTAGGGACCAGTTCTCTTACCGAAGACATGTTTAGGGACCGGTTCTCTCACATCAGAGAGCGTTTAGGGACTGCTTCTGCCACAGCAGAGACGTTTAGGGACCGGTTCTCTCACAGGAGGGTTGTTTAGGGACTGCTTCTGTCACAGCAGAGACGTTTAAGGACTGGTTCTCTCTACAGCAGAGATGTTTAGGGACTGGTTCACTCACAGGAGAAACGTTTAGTGACCGGTTCTCTCACAGCAGAGACGTTTAGGGACAGGTTCTCTCACAGCAGAGACGTTTATGGACTGGTTCTCTCACAGCAGAGACGCGTTTATGGACCGGTTAACTTACAGGAGAGACGTTTAAGGACCGGTGCTCTTACAGCAGAGATGTTTAGGGACCGGTTCTCTTACAGCAGAGACGTTTAGGGACCAGTTCTCTTACAACAGAGACGTTTAGGGACTGCTTCTGTCACAGCAGAGACGTTTAGGGACCGGTTCTCTCAAAGGAGAGACGTTTAGGGACTGCTTCTGTCACAGCAGAGATGTTTAGGGACCAGTTCTCTCACAGGAGAGACGTTTAGGGACTGCATCTGTCACAGCAGAGACGTTTAAGGACTGGTTCTCTCACAGCAGAGACGTTTAGGGACCGGTTCTCTTACAGGAGAGACGTTTAGTGACTGGTTCTCTTACAGCAGAGACGTTTAGGGACCGGATCTCTTACAGCAGAGACGTTTAAGGACCGGATCTCTTACAGCAAAGACGTTTAGGGACCGGTTCTCTTACAGCAGACGTTTAGGGACTGGTTCTCTTACAGCAGTGACATTTAGGGACCGGTTCACTCACAGCAGAGACGTTTAGGGACCGGTTATCTTACCGAAGACATGTTTAGGGACCGGTTCTCTCACAGGAGAGACGTTTAGGGACTGCTTCTGTCACAGAAGAGATGTTTAGGGAC
The DNA here is from genome assembly GCF_020615455.1 of Coregonus clupeaformis. Lineage (NCBI taxonomy): Eukaryota > Metazoa > Chordata > Actinopteri > Salmoniformes > Salmonidae > Coregonus > Coregonus clupeaformis. The sequence goes on along the minus strand of NW_025535977.1, from coordinate 69,942 downwards.
CGGTTCTCTCACAGGAGAGACGTTTAGGGACTGCATCTGTCACAGCAGAGACGTTTAAGGACTGGTTCTCTCACAGCAGAGATGTTTAGGGACTGGTTCTCTCACAGGAGAAACGTTTAGGGACCGGTTCTCTCACAGCAGAGACGTTTAGGGACAGGTTCTCTCAGAGGAGAGACGTTTAGGGACCGGTTCTCTCACAGCAGAGTCATGTACGGACCGGTTCTCTTACAGGAGAGACGTTTAGGGACCGGTTCTCTCACAGCAGAGACGTTTAGGGACCGGCTCTCTCACATAAGACACGTTTAGGGACCAGTTCTCTTACAGGAGAGACGTTTAGGGACCGGTTCTCTCACAGCAGAGATGTTTAGGGACTAGTTCTCTCACAGGAGAAATGTTTAGGGACCGGTTCTCTCACAGCAGAGACATTTAGGGACCGGTTCTCTCACAGCAGAGATGTTTAGGGACTGGTTCTCTCACAGGAGAGACGTTTAGGGACCGGTTCTCTTACAACAGAGATGTATAGTGACCGGTTCTCTTACAGCAGAGACGTTTAGGGACTGGTTCTCTCACAGCAGAGACATTTAAGGACTGGTTCTCTCACAGAAGAGATGTTTAGGGACTGGTTCTCTCACAGCAGAGACGTTTAGGGACTGGTTCTCTCACAGCAGAGACATTTAAGGACTGGTTCTCTCACAGCAGAGATGTTTAGGGACTGGTTCTCTCACAGGAGAGACGTTTAGGGACCGGTTCTCTTACAACAGAGATGTATAGTGACCGGTTCTCTTACAGCAGAGACGTTTAGGGACTGCTTCTGTCACAGCAGAGATGTTTAGGGAGCGGTTCTCTCACAGGAGAGACGTTTAGTGACTGCTTCTGTCACAGCAGAGACGTTTAGGGTCCGGTTCTCTCACAGGAGTGTCACGGTTTCGGCCGAGGCTGCCTCTCTCCCTTGTTCGGGCAGGTTTCGGCGTTCGTCGTCTCCGGAATTCTAGCTGCCACCGCTGTATGTTTCATGTTCGTTTGCTTTTGTCTGTTTGTTTCCACACCTGTTTCTGTTTTGGCGTAATTAGTGTCCTATAAATTTCTCGTTGTGTTTGTCTAGTGTTGTGTGTAATTATTTTCCGTCAGTTGTGTGTATTGCTCGGGTTGAGCTTCCTCCACTACTCTGAGTATTATCGCACCTGTTTGTGCGCGGTTACATTTTGTCGCACCTGTTTGTGCGCAGTTACATTTTGTCGCACCTGTTTGTGCGCTGTTTCTTTTCGCCAGTGTGCGTAATTTTCGCCTTCGGGCCAAGTTGTCCTTTTTGCCTATGTATGGGCAGTAATACAAGAGATTGGAATATCGTTCTGAGTCCTGCGTTTGATTCCACCATTACACCTACAGCACGCCCTGACAGAATTACACACCATCTATGGAATCAGCAGGGAGCCGAAGCAGCCCAGAGCGAGACTGGAGGCCCAGGTTCGGGACCAACAAGATCAGCTCCTGCAGATGGGGACCGCCCTGCAGGAGGTGATTTCCACCCTCCGAGGCTGGGGTGCGCCTCCACCGCCTCCCGCCCTGCCAGCACCATCGGCCAGCCCGGCCCATTCCAGCGCCGGAACGTCGAGGAGTCCGACTATCTCTCCCGAGGGCCTACGACGGAACCGCGGCTGGGTGTCAGGGATTCCTACTCCAGGTGGAGCTATACCTGGCCACAGTGCACCCGGCACCTTCAGGGCATGAGAGCGTGTCCGCCCTGATCTCCTGCCTGGACCGGGAAAAGCGTTGGAGTGGGCCAACGCGGAGTGGAGGAAGATCGACGCCACGACGATTACTTCACAACGAGTTCTCCCGCCGCTTCAGGGCGGTGTTTGACCATCCCCCGGAGGGGAAAGCGCGCGGGGGAGCGTCTGGTCTCCCTCCGGCAGGGGAGGAGAAGTGCCCAGGAATTCGCGCTGACTTCCGTACTCTAGCGGCAGATGCAGGGTGGAATGATCGGGCCCTCAGCGATCTATACAGATGTAGCCTACGAGAGGACGTCCGTCGGGAGCTGGCTTGTAGGGACACCAGCCTCTCTTCGACCAGCTGGTTGACATGTCCATCAGGCTGGATAACCTACTGGCTACCCGCGGGACGTCCTGCGGAGGGTCCGTCCATTTCACCCTCCAGCGCCTCCGAGCCGTGTCCTATGGAGCTCGGGGGCGCTGGCGCTAGAGAGAGGAGGAGTCGGCAGGCTAGGGGGTCCATCCACTGCACCAACTGTGGTTGGGGAGGACACACCACGGCTAGGTGCTGGGGATGGCCTCCTAGGGGAGATGACGACAGGTCCCGCACTGGGGATTCCCTCCAGGTGAGTAGGCGCCCCACTCACCCAGAGCTCACTGTTGCCCATTTTTGTATGCCTGTACGTTTTCCACAGGTAGCACCTCATTCCCAGCATAAGGCGCTGGTAGATTCAGGCGCGGCTGGGAATTTTATTGATAAAAAGTTTTGTTTAGCGTTAGGGATTCCCCTCATTCCTGTTGATGTTCCTTTTCCCTGCTCACGCCCTAGATAGTCGTCCGTTGGGTACGGGCTTAATCAGGGAGGTCACGGCGCCACTTAGGATGTGTGCGCAGGGGGGATCATCAGGAGATGATTCAGCTGTTCCTGATTGACTCTCCTGCGTATCCGGTGGTGCTGGGCATGCCCTGGTTGAGTACCCATAACCCAGCTATTTCGTGGCAGGAGAGGGCTCTGATGGAGTGGTCTGCTCAGTGTGTGGGTAGATGTTTGGGCGTTTCCGTAGGGGCTACCTCGGTGGAGAGTCCAAACCAGGTGCCCGCATTGCACGTTCCACCTGAGTATGGGGATTTGGCTATTGCGTTTAGTAAGGCGAGGGCGACGCGGTTGCCACCCCATAGGCAGGGGGATTGTGCGATAGACCTCCAGGCAGGAGCTGCGCTCCCACGGAGCCATGTGTATCCTCTGTCTCAGGAGGAGAAGAAAGCTTGGAGATTTACATAGACGAATCGCTGAGACAAGGATACATACGGCCTTCCACTTCCCCTGCGTCCTCGAGTTTCTTTTTTCGTGAAGAAAAAGGATGGTGGTTTGCGCCCGTGCATCGATTACCGTGGTCTCAATCAGATTACGGTGAAGTATAGTTATCCACTCCCGCTGATTGCGACCATGATCTGAGTCGATTTGCATGGGGGCGCGTTTCTTCACGAAATTAGATCTCAGGAGCGCGCACAACTTGGTGCGCATCAGGGGAGGGTGATGAATGGAAAACAGCCTTTAGTACCACCTCGGGCCATTACGAGTATCTGGTCATGCCATACGGGTTGATGAACGCTCCGTCAGTTTTCCAATCATTTGTGGATGAGATCTTCAGGGACATGCAGGGGCAGGGGGTGGTGGTGTACATTGATGACATTCTCGTGTACTCACCTACCCGTGTCGAGCATGTGGCCCTGGTGCGTAGAGTGTTGCGGAGGCTGGTGGAGCACCACCTGTATGTGAAGGCAGAGAAGTGTCTGTTTTTCCAGGAGTCGGTCTCCTTTTTGGGTTATCAGTTGTCTGCGTCAGGGGTGAAGATGGAGGTAGACCGGGTGTCGCTGCGTAATTGGCAAACACCAACCACTGTGAAGGAGGTGCAGCAGTTTTTGGGGTTTGCAAATTACTACAGGAGGTTTATCCGGGGTTTTGGACAGGTGGCAGCTCCCATCACGTCTCTGTTGAAGGGGGTCCGGTGCGTCTGCAGTGGTCGGCCGAGGCGGACAGGGCGTTTGGGAGGCTGAAGGACCTGTTTACCTCGGCCCCGTGCTGGCGCATCCGGATCCCTCTTTGCCGTTCCAGGTAGAGGTGGACGCGCCGGAGGCCGGTTTAGGAGCCGTGCTTTCACAACGGTCTGGCGCGCCACCCTAAACTCCGCCCCTGTGCTTTTTATTCTAAGAAGCTCAGTCCGCGGAGCGGAACTATGACGTAGGGGACAGGGAGCTGTTAGCCGTGGTACAGGCTCTAAAGGTGTGGAGGCACTGGCTTGAGGGGGCTCAACACCCTTTCCTCATTTTGACGGACCACCGTAACCTGGAGTACATCCGGGCGGCGAGGAGGCTGAACCCTCGCCAGGCAAGATGGAGTATGTTCTTGACCAGGTTTACTTTTAAGATCACGTACATCCCTGGGTCACAGAATGGCAAGGCAGATGCGCTGTCTCGGCGGTATGACACGGAGGAGAGGTCCGTGGAGCCCACTCCCATACTGCCTGAGTCGTGTCTGGTGGCACCGGTAGTGTGGGAGGTCGATGCTGAACTCGAGCGGGCGGTCACGCACCGACCCTAGTCCACCACAGTGCCCGGAGGGTCGGAGGTACGTTCCGCTCGAGGTTCGGGATCGATTGATCTATTGGGCTCACACGTCACCCTCCTCTGGACATCCGGGTATCGGCCGGACAGTGCACTGTCTTAGTGCCAAGTACTGGTGGCCCACGTTGGCAAGGGATGTGAGGGTTTATGTTTCCTCCTGCTCGGTGTGCGCCCAGTGTAAGGCGCCTAGACATCTACCTAGGGGTAAGTTGCTACCCCTGCCCGTTCCACAACGACCATGGTCCCACCTCTCAGTGGACTTTATAACAGACCTTCCCCTCTCCCAAGGGAATACTACCATCCTGGTCGTTGTGGACCGGTTCTCTAAGGCCTGTCGTTTGCTCCCCATGCCGGGTCTTCCTACTGCCCTACAAACTGCCGAGGCACTGTTTACCCATGTGTTCCGGCACTACGGGGTACCCGAGGACATTGTGGCTGATCGGGGTCCCCAATTCACCTCCAGAGTCTGGAGAGCGTTTATGGAGCGGTTGGGGGTCTCGGTGAGCCTCACCTCGGGTTACCACCCGGAGAGTAATGGGCAGGTGGAACGCGTAAACCAGGATGTGGGTAGGTTTCTCAGAACATACTGCCAGGACCGGCCGGAGGAGTGGTCAAGGTACGTTCCCTGGGCCGAGATGGCCCAGAATTCCCTACGCCATTCCTCCACTAACCTAACTCCATTTCAATGTGTGTTAGGTTACCAGCCGGGTTCTGGCACCCTGGCAGCAGAGCCAGATCGAGGCTCCTGCGGTGGATGAGTGGGCGCGGCGCTCGGAGGAGACTTGGGAACGCTGCACACGTCCACCTGCAGCAGGCCCTCCGACGTCAGAAGGCGAGCGCTGATCTCCACCGCAGTGAGGCACCGGTGTACGCACCTGGTGATCGAGTCTGGCTCTCTACCAGAAACCTGCCCCTCCGCCTGCCCTGTCGGAAACTGGGTCGGCGGTTTGTAGGGCCATTTAAAGTCCTGAGAAGGTTGAACGAGGTATGTTATAGAATACAGCTACCTGTGGAGTATAAGTGTATTAACCCCTCGTTCCATGTGTCCCTTCTCAGGCCGGTGGTAGCGGGCCCACTCCAAGAAAATGAGATCTTGGAGACTCCTCCGCCCCCGTTGGACATCGAGGGGCACCGGCGCACTCCGTGAGATCCATCTTGGATTCGAGACGTCGGATGGGGGGTCTCCAGTATCTAGTGGAGTGGGAGGGGTCGGTCCGGAGGAGCGGTGCTGGGTGCCGAGGAGAGACGTTTTGGACCCGTCGCTCCCTGACGGAATTCCATCGGGGGCATCCGACGCGCCCTGCTCCGCGTCCTCCTGGTCGTCCCCGAGGCCGGAGTCGGCGCACGTCTGGAGCCGCGCGTCAAGGGGGGTACTGTCACGGTTTCGGCCGAGGCTGCCTCTCTCCCTTGTTCGGGCAGGTTTCGGCGTTCGTCGTCTCCGGAATTCTAGCTGCCACCGCTGTATGTTTCATGTTCGTTTGCTTTTGTCTGTTTGTTTCCACACCTGTTTCTGTTTTGGCGTAATTAGTGTCCTATAAGTTTCTCGTTGTGTTTGTCTAGTGTTGTGTGTAATTATTTTCCGTCAGTTGTGTGTATTGCTCGAGTTGAGCTTCTCTCCACTACTCTGAGTATTATCGCACCTGTTTGTGCGCGGTTACATTTTGTCGCACCTGTTTGTGCGCGGTTACATTTTGTCGCACCTGTTTGTGCGCTGTTTCTTTTCGCCGTTGTGCGTAATTTTTGCCTTCGGGCCAAGTTGTCCTTTTTGCCTATGTATGGGCAGTAATACAAGAGATTGGAATATCGTTCTGAGTCCTGCGTTTGATTCCACCATTACACCTACAGCACGCCCTGACAAGGAGAGACGTTTAGGGACTGCTTCTGTCACATCAGAGACGTTTAAGGACTGGTTCTCTCACAGCAGAGATGTTTAGGGACTGGTTCACTCACAGGAGAAACGTTTAGGGACTGGTTCTCTCACAGCAGAGACGTTTAGGGACAGGTTCTCTCACAGCAGAGACGTTTAGTGACTGGTTCTCTCACAGCAGACGTTTAGGGACCGGTTCTCTTACAGGAGAGACGTTTAGGGACCGGTTCTCTCACAGCAGAGACGTTTAGTGACTGGTTCTCTTACAGCAGAGACGTTTAGGGACCGGTTATCTTACAGCAGAGACGTTTAAGGACCGGTTCTCTCACACCAGATACGTTTAGGGACTGGTTCTCTCACAGCAGAGACGTTTAGGGACCGGTTCTCTTACAGGAGAGACGTGTAAGGACCTGTGCTCTTACAGCAGAGATGTTAAGGGACCGGTTCTCTTACAGCAGAGACATTTAGGGACCGGTTCTCTTACAACAGTGACATGTAGTGACCGGTTCTCTTACAGCAGAGACGTTTAGGGACTGCTTCTGTCACAGCAGAGACGTTTAGGGACCGGTTCTCTCACAGGAGAGACGTTTAGTGACTGCTTCTGTCACAGCAGAGACGTTTAAGGACTGGTTCTCTCACAGCAGAGATGTTTAGGGACTGGTTCACTCACAGGAGAAACATTTAGGGACTGGTTCTCTCACAGCAGAGACGTTTAGGGACAGGTTCTCTCACAGCAGAGACGTTTATGGACTGGTTCTCTCACAGCAGAGACGTTTAGGGACCGGTTTCCTTACAGGAGAGACGTTTAAGGACCGGTGCTCTTACAGCAGAGATGTTTAGGGACCGGTTCTCTTACAGCAGAGACGTTTAGGGACTGGTTCTCTTACAACAGAGACGTTTAGGGACTGCTTCTGTCACAGCAGAGACGTTTAGGGACCGGTTTCCTTACAGGAGAGACGTTTAAGGACCGGTGCTCTTACAGCAGAGATGTTTAGGGACCGGTTCTCTTACAGCAGAGACGTTTAGGGACTGGTTCTCTTACAACAGAGGCGTTTAGGGACTGCTTCTGTCACAGCAGAGACGTTTAGGGACCGGTTCTCTCACAGGAGAGACGTTTAGGGACTGCTTCTGTCACAGCAGAGACGTTTAGGGACCGGTTCTCTCACAGGAGAGACGTTTAGGGACTGCTTCTGTCACAGCAGAGACGTTTAAGGACTGGTTCTCTCACATCAGAGATGTTTAGGGACTGGTTCACTCACAGGAGAAACGTTTAGGGACTGGTTCTCTCACAGCAGAGACGTTTAGGGACAGGTTCTCTCACAGCAGAGACGTTTAGGGACTGGTTCTCTCACAGCAGAGACGTTTAGTGACCGGTTCTCTTACAGGAGAGACGTTTAGGACCGGTTCTCTCACAGCAGAGACGTTTAGTGACTGGTTCTCTTACAGCAGAGACGTTTAGGGACCGGTTCTCTTACAGCAGAGACGTTTAAGGACCGGATCTCTTACAGCAAAGACGTTTAGGGACCGGTTCTCTTACAGCAGACGTTTAGGGACTGGTTCTCTTACAGCAGTGACATTTAGGGACCGGTTCACTCACAGCAGAGACGTTTAGGGACCGGTTATCTTACCGAAGACATGTTTAGGGACCGGTTCTCTCACAGGAGAGACGTTTAGTGACCGGTTATCTTACAGCAGATAAGTTTAGGGACAGGTTCTCTCACAGCAGACACGTTTAGGGACCAGTTCTCTTACCGAAGACATGTTTAGGGACCGGTTCTCTCACATCAGAGACGTTTAGGGACTGCTTCTGCCACAGCAGAGACGTTTAGGGACCGGTTCTCTCACAGGAGGGTTGTTTAGGGACTGCTTCTGTCACAGCAGAGACGTTTAAGGACTGGTTCTCTCACAGCAGAGATGTTTAGGGACTGGTTCACTCACAGGAGAAACGTTTAGTGACCGGTTCTCTCACAGCAGAAACGTTTAGGGACAGGTTCTTTCACAGCAGAGACGTTTATGGACTGGTTCTCTCACAGCAGAGACGTTCATGGACCGGTTAACTTACAGGAGAGACGTTTAAGGACCGGTGCTCTTACAGCAGAGATGTTTAGGGACCGGTTCTCTTACAGCAGAGACGTTTAGGGACCAGTTCTCTTACAACAGAGACGTTTAGTGACTGGTTCTCTTACAGCAGAGACGTTTAGGGACCGGTTCTCTTACAGCAGAGACGTTTAAGGACCGGATCTCTTACAGCAAAGACGTTTAGGGACCGGTTCTCTTACAGCAGACGTTTAGGGACTGGTTCTCTTACAGCAGTGACATTTAGGGACCGGTTCACTCACAGCAGAGACGTTTAGGGACCGGTTATCTTACCGAAGACATGTTTAGGGACCGGTTCTCTCACAGGAGAGACGTTTAGTGACTGCTTCTGTCACAGCAGAGACGTTTAAGGACTGGTTCTCTCACAGCAGAGATGTTTAGGGACTGGTTCACTCACAGGAGAAACGTTTAGGGACTGGTTCTCTCACAGCAGAGACGTTTAGGGACAGGTTCTCTCACAGCAGAGACGTTTATGGACTGGTTCTCTCACAGCAGAGACGTTTAGGGACCGGTTTCCTTACAGGAGAGACGTTTAAGGACCGGTGCTCTTACAGCAGAGATGTTTAGGGACCGGTTCTCTTACAGCAGAGACGTTTAGGGACTGGTTCTCTTACAACAGAGACGTTTAGGGACTGCTTCTGTCACAGCAGAGACGTTTAGGGACCGGTTTCCTTACAGGAGAGACGTTTAAGGACCGGTGCTCTTACAGCAGAGATGTTTAGGGACCGGTTCTCTTACAGCAGAGACGTTTAGGGACTGGTTCTCTTACAACAGAGGCATTTAGGGACTGCTTCTGTCACAGCAGAGACGTTTAGGGACCGGTTCTCTCACAGGAGAGACGTTTAGGGACTGCTTCTGTCACAGCAGAGACGTTTAGGGACCGGTTCTCTCACAGGAGAGACGTTTAGGGACTGCTTCTGTCACAGCAGAGACGTTTAAGGACTGGTTCTCTCACATCAGAGATGTTTAGGGACTGGTTCACTCACAGGAGAAACGTTTAGGGACTGGTTCTCTCACAGCAGAGACGTTTAGGGACAGGTTCTCTCACAGCAGAGACGTTTAGGGACTGGTTCTCTCACAGCAGAGACGTTTAGTGACCGGTTCTCTTACAGGAGAGACGTTTAGGTACCGGTTCTCTCACAGCAGAGACGTTTAGTGACTGGTTCTCTTACAGCAGAGACGTTTAGGGACCGGTTCTCTTACAGCAGAGACGTTTAAGGACCGGATCTCTTACAGCAAAGACGTTTAGGGACCGGGTTCTCTTACAGCAGACGTTTAGGGACTGGTTCTCTTACAGCAGTGACATTTAGGGACCGGTTCACTCACAGCAGAGACGTTTAGGGACCGGTTATCTTACCGAAGACATGTTTAGGGACCGGTTCTCTCACAGGAGAGACGTTTAGTGACCGGTTATCTTACAGCAGATAAGTTTAGGGACAGGTTCTCTCACAGCAGACACGTTTAGGGACCAGTTCTCTTACCGAAGACATGTTTAGGGACCGGTTCTCTCACATCAGAGACGTTTAGGGACTGCTTCTGCCACAGCAGAGACGTTTAGGGACCGGTTCTCTCACAGGAGGGTTGTTTAGGGACTGCTTCTGTCACAGCAGAGACGTTTAAGGACTGGTTCTCTCACAGCAGAGATGTTTAGGGACTGGTTCACTCACAGGAGAAACGTTTAGTGACCGGTTCTCTCACAGCAGAAACGTTTAGGGACAGGTTCTTTCACAGCAGAGACGTTTATGGACTGGTTCTCTCACAGCAGAGACGTTCATGGACCGGTTAACTTACAGGAGAGACGTTTAAGGACCGGTGCTCTTACAGCAGAGATGTTTAGGGACCGGTTCTCTTACAGCAGAGACGTTTAGGGACCAGTTCTCTTACAACAGAGACGTTTAGTGACTGGTTCTCTTACAGCAGAGACGTTTAGGGACCGGTTCTCTTACAGCAGAGACGTTTAAGGACCGGATCTCTTACAGCAAAGACGTTTAGGGACCGGTTCTCTTACAGCAGACGTTTAGGGACTGGTTCTCTTACAGCAGTGACATTTAGGGACCGGTTCACTCACAGCAGAGACGTTTAGGGACCGGTTATCTTACCGAAGACATGTTTAGGGACCGGTTCTCTCACAGGAGAGACGTTTAGTGACTGCTTCTGTCACAGCAGAGACGTTTAAGGACTGGTTCTCTCACAGCAGAGATGTTTAGGGACTGGTTCACTCACAGGAGAAACGTTTAGGGACTGGTTCTCTCACAGCAGAGACGTTTAGGGACAGGTTCTCTCACAGCAGAGACGTTTATGGACTGGTTCTCTCACAGCAGAGACGTTTAGGGACCGGTTTCCTTACAGGAGAGACGTTTAAGGACCGGTGCTCTTACAGCAGAGATGTTTAGGGACCGGTTCTCTTACAGCAGAGACGTTTAGGGACTGGTTCTCTTACAACAGAGACGTTTAGGGACTGCTTCTGTCACAGCAGAGACGTTTAGGGACCGGTTTCCTTACAGGAGAGACGTTTAAGGACCGGTGCTCTTACAGCAGAGATGTTTAGGGACCGGTTCTCTTACAGCAGAGACGTTTAGGGACTGGTTCTCTTACAACAGAGGCGTTTAGGGACTGCTTCTGTCACAGCAGAGACGTTTAGGGACCGGTTCTCTCACAGGAGAGACGTTTAGGGACTGCTTCTGTCACAGCAGAGACGTTTAGGGACCGGTTCTCTCACAGGAGAGACGTTTAGGGACTGCTTCTGTCACAGCAGAGACGTTTAAGGACTGGTTCTCTCACATCAGAGATGTTTAGGGACTGGTTCACTCACAGGAGAAACGTTTAGGGACTGGTTCTCTCACAGCAGAGACGTTTAGGGACAGGTTCTCTCACAGCAGAGACGTTTAGGGACTGGTTCTCTCACAGCAGAGACGTTTAGTGACCGGTTCTCTTACAGGAGAGACGTTTAGGTACCGGTTCTCTCACAGCAGAGACGTTTAGTGACTGGTTCTCTTACAGCAGAGACGTTTAGGGACCGGTTCTCTTACAGCAGAGACGTTTAAGGACCGGATCTCTTACAGCAAAGACGTTTAGGGACCGGTTCTCTTACAGCAGACGTTTAGGGACTGGTTCTCTTACAGCAGTGACATTTAGGGACCGGTTCACTCACAGCAGAGACGTTTAGGGACCGGTTATCTTACCGAAGACATGTTTAGGGACCGGTTCTCTCACAGGAGAGACGTTTAGTGACCGGTTATCTTACAGCAGATAAGTTTAGGGACAGGTTCTCTCACAGCAGACACGTTTAGGGACCAGTTCTCTTACCGAAGACATGTTTAGGGACCGGTTCTCTCACATCAGAGACGTTTAGGGACTGCTTCTGCCACAGCAGAGACGTTTAGGGACCGGTTCTCTCACAGGAGGGTTGTTTAGGGACTGCTTCTGTCACAGCAGAGACGTTTAAGGACTGGTTCTCTCACAGCAGAGATGTTTAGGGACTGGTTCACTCACAGGAGAAACGTTTAGTGACCGGTTCTCTCACAGCAGAAACGTTTAGGGACAGGTTCTTTCACAGCAGAGACGTTTATGGACTGGTTCTCTCACAGCAGAGACGTTCATGGACCGGTTAACTTACAGGAGAGACGTTTAAGGACCGGTGCTCTTACAGCAGAGATGTTTAGGGACCGGTTCTCTTACAGCAGAGACGTTTAGAGACCAGTTCTCTTACAACAGAGACGTTTAGTGACTGGTTCTCTTACAGCAGAGACGTTTAGGGACCGGTTCTCTTACAGCAGAGACGTTTAAGGACCGGATCTCTTACAGCAAAGACGTTTAGGGACCGGTTCTCTTACAGCAGACGTTTAGGGACTGGTTCTCTTACAGCAGTGACATTTAGGGACCGGTTCACTCACAGCAGAGACGTTTAGGGACCGGTTATCTTACCGAAGACATGTTTAGGGACCGGTTCTCTCACAGGAGAGACGTTTAGTGACCGGTTATCTTACAGCAGATAAGTTTAGGGACAGGTTCTCTCACAGCAGAGACGTTTAGGGACCAGTTCTCTTACCGAAGACATGTTTAGGGACCGGTTCTCTCACATCAGAGACGTTTAGGGACTGCTTCTGCCACAGCAGAGACGTTTAGGGACCGGTTCTCTCACAGGAGGGTTGTTTAGGGACTGCTTCTGTCACAGCAGAGACGTTTAAGGACTGGTTCTCTCACAGCAGAGATGTTTAGGGACTGGTTCACTCACAGGAGAAACGTTTAGTGACCGGTTCTCTCACAGCAGAAACGTTTAGGGACAGGTTCTTTCACAGCAGAGACGTTTATGGACTGGTTCTCTCACAGCAGAGACGTTCATGGACCGGTTAACTTACAGGAGAGACGTTTAAGGACCGGTGCTCTTACAGCAGAGATGTTTAGGGACCGGTTCTCTTACAGCAGAGACGTTTAGGGACCAGTTCTCTTACAACAGAGACGTTTAGTGACTGGTTCTCTTACAGCAGAGACGTTTAGGGACCGGTTCTCTTACAGCAGAGACGCGTTTAAGGACCGGATCTCTTACAGCAAAGACGTTTAGGGACCGGTTCTCTTACAGCAGACGTTTAGGGACTGGTTCTCTTACAGCAGTGACATTTAGGGACCGGTTCACTCACAGCAGAGACGTTTAGGGACCGGTTATCTTACCGAAGACATGTTTAGGGACCGGTTCTCTCACAGGAGAGACGTTTAGTGACCGGTTATCTTACAGCAGAGAAGTTTAGGGACAGGTTATCTCACAGCAGACACGTTTAGGGACCAGTTCTCTTACCGAAGACATGTTTAGGGACCGGTTCTCTCACATCAGAGACGTTTAGGGACTGCTTCTGCCACAGCAGAGACGTTTAGGGACCGGTTCTCTCACAGGAGGGTTGTTTAGGGACTGCTTCTGTCACAGCAGAGACGTTTAAGGACTGGTTCTCTCACAGCAGAGATGTTTAGGGACTGGTTCACTCACAGGAGAAACGTTTAGTGACCGGTTCTCTCACAGCAGAGACGTTTAGGGACAGGTTCTCTCACAGCAGAGACGTTTATGGACTGGTTCTCTCACAGCAGAGACGTTTATGGACCGGTTAACTTACAGGAGAGACGTTTAAGGACCGGTGCTCTTACAGCAGAGATGTTTAGGGACCGGTTCTCTTACAGCAGAGACGTTTAGGGACCAGTTCTCTTACAACAGAGACGTTTAGGGACTGCTTCTGTCACAGCAGAGACGTTTAGGGACCGGTTCTCTCAAAGGAGAGACGTTTAGGGACTGCTTCTGTCACAGCAGAGATGTTTAGGGACCGGTTCTCTCACAGGAGAGACGTTTAGGGACTGCATCTGTCACAGCAGAGACGTTTAAAGACTGGTTCTCTCACAGCAGAGATGTTTAGGGACTGGTTCTCTCACAGGAGAAACGTTTAGGGACCGGTTCTCTCACAGCAGAGACGTTTAGGGACAGGTTCTCTCAGAGGAGAGACGTTTAGGGACCGGTTCTCTCACAGCAGAGTCATGTACGGACCGGTTCTCTTACAGGAGAGACGTTTAGGGACCGGTTCTCTCACAGCAGAGACGTTTAGGGACCGGTTCTCTCACAGCAGACACGTTTAGGGACCAGTTCTCTTACAGGAGAGACGTTTAGGGACCGGTTCTCTTACAGCAGAGACGTTTAGGGACCGGTTCTCTCATTGGAGAGACGTTTAGGGACCGGTTCTCTTACAACAGAGACGTTTAGGGACCAGTTCTCTTACAGCAGAGACGTTTAGGGACCGGTTCTCTTACAGCAGAGATGTTTAGGGACGGGTTCTCTTACAGGAGAGACGTTTAGGGACCGGTGCTCTTACAGCAGAGATGTTTAGGGACCGGTTCTCTTATAGCAGAGACGTTTAGGGACCGGTTCTCTTACAGCAGAGATGTTTAGGGACCGGTTCTCTTACAGCAGAGACGTTTAGGGACCGGTTCTCTTACAACAGAGACGTTTAGGGACTGCTTCTGTCACAGCAGAGACGTTTAGGGACCGGTTCTCTCACAGGAGAGACGTTTAGGGACTGCTTCTGTCACAGCAGAGATGTTTAGGGACCGGTTCTCTCACAGGAGAGACGTTTAGGGACTGCTTCTGTCACAGCAGAGATGTTTAATGACTGGTTCTCTCACAGCAGAGATGTTTAGGGACTGGTTCTCTCACAGGAGAAACGTTTAGGGACCGGTTCTCTCACAGCAGAGACGTTTAGGGACAGGTTCTCTCAGAGGAGAGACGTTTAGGGACCGGTTCTCTCACAGCAGAGTCATGTACGGACCGGTTCTCTTACAGGAGAGACGTTTAGGGACCGGTTCTCTCACAGCAGAGACGTTTAGGGACCGGTTCTCTCACAGCAGACACGTTTAGGGACCAGTTCTCTTACAGGAGAGACGTTTAGGGACCGGTTCTCTTACAGCAGAGACGTTTAGGGACCGGTTCTCTCATTGGAGAGACGTTTAGGGACCGGTTCTCTTACAACAGAGACGATTAGGGACCTGTTGTCTCACAGGAGGGACGTTTAGGGACTGCTTCTGTCACAGCAGAGACGTTTAAGGACTGGTTGTCTCACAGCAGAGATGTTTAGGGACTGGTTCACTCACAGGAGAAACGTTTAGGGACCGGTTCTCTCACAGCAGAGACGTTTAGGGACAGGTTCTCTCACAGCAGAGACGTTTATGGACTGGTTCTCTCACAGCAGAGACGTTTATGGACCGGTTCCCTTACAGGAGAGACGTTTAAGGACCGGTGCTCTTACAGCAGAGATGTTTAGGGACCGGTTCTCTTACAGCAGAGACGTTTAGGGACCAGTTCTCTTACAGCAGAGACGTTTAGGGACTGGTTCTCTTACAGCAGAGATGTTTAGGGACCGGTTCTCTATCAGGAGAGACGTTTAGGGACCGGTGCTCTTACAGCAGAGATGTTTAGGGACCGGTTCTCTTACAGCAGAGACGTTTAGGGACCGGTTCTCTTACAGCAGAGACGTTTAGGGACCGGTTCTCTTACAACAGAGACGTTTAGGGACTGCTTCTGTCACAGCAGAGACGTTTAGGGACCGGTTCTCTCACAGGAGAGACGTTTAGGGACCGGTTCTCTTACAGCAGAGACGTTTAGGGACCGGTTCTCTCATTGGAGAGACGTTTAGGGACCGGTTCTCTTACAACAGAGACGTTTAGGGACCAGTTCTCTTACAGCAGAGACGTTTAGGGACCGGTTCTCTTACAGCAGAGATGTTTAGGGACCGGTTCTCTCACAGGAGAGACGTTTAGGGACTGCTTCTGTCACAGCAGAGACGTTTAAGGACTGGTTCTCTCACATCAGAGATGTTTAGGGACTGGTTCACTCACAGGAGAAACGTTTAGGGACTGGTTCTCTCACAGCAGAGACGTTTAGGGACAGGTTCTCTCACAGCAGAGACGTTTAGGGACTGGTTCTCTCACAGCAGAGACGTTTAGTGACCGGTTCTCTTACAGGAGAGACGTTTAGGTACCGGTTCTCTCACAGCAGAGACGTTTAGTGACTGGTTCTCTTACAGCAGAGACGTTTAGGGACCGGTTCTCTTACAGCAGAGACGTTTAAGGACCGGATCTCTTACAGCAAAGACGTTTAGGGACCGGTTCTCTTACAGCAGACGTTTAGGGACTGGTTCTCTTACAGCAGTGACATTTAGGGACCGGTTCACTCACAGCAGAGACGTTTAGGGACCGGTTATCTTACCGAAGACATGTTTAGGGACCGGTTCTCTCACAGGAGAGACGTTTAGTGACCGGTTATCTTACAGCAGATAAGTTTAGGGACAGGTTCTCTCACAGCAGACACGTTTAGGGACCAGTTCTCTTACCGAAGACATGTTTAGGGACCGGTTCTCTCACATCAGAGACGTTTAGGGACTGCTTCTGCCACAGCAGAGACGTTTAGGGACCGGTTCTCTCACAGGAGGGTTGTTTAGGGACTGCTTCTGTCACAGCAGAGACGTTTAAGGACTGGTTCTCTCACAGCAGAGATGTTTAGGGACTGGTTCACTCACAGGAGAAACGTTTAGTGACCGGTTCTCTCACAGCAGAAACGTTTAGGGACAGGTTCTTTCACAGCAGAGACGTTTATGGACTGGTTCTCTCACAGCAGAGACGTTCATGGACCGGGTTAACTTACAGGAGAGACGTTTAAGGACCGGTGCTCTTACAGCAGAGATGTTTAGGGACCGGTTCTCTTACAGCAGAGACGTTTAGGGACCAGTTCTCTTACAACAGAGACGTTTAGTGACTGGTTCTCTTACAGCAGAGACGTTTAGGGACCGGTTCTCTTACAGCAGAGACGTTTAAGGACCGGATCTCTTACAGCAAAGACGTTTAGGGACCGGTTCTCTTACAGCAGACGTTTAGGGACTGGTTCTCTTACAGCAGTGACATTTAGGGACCGGTTCACTCACAGCAGAGACGTTTAGGGACCGGTTATCTTACCGAAGACATGTTTAGGGACCGGTTCTCTCACAGGAGAGACGTTTAGTGACCGGTTATCTTACAGCAGAGAAGTTTAGGGACAGGTTCTCTCACAGGAGAGACGTTTAGGGACTGCTTCTGTCACAGCAGAGACGTTTAGGGACCGGTTCTCTCACAGGAGAGACGTTTAGGGACTGCTTCTGTCACAGCAGAGACGTTTAAGGACTGGTTCTCTCACATCAGAGATGTTTAGGGACTGGTTCACTCACAGGAGAAACGTTTAGGGACTGGTTCTCTCACAGCAGAGACGTTTAGGGACAGGTTCTCTCACAGCAGAGACGTTTAGGGACTGGTTCTCTCACAGCAGAGACGTTTAGTGACCGGTTCTCTTACAGGAGAGACGTTTAGGTACCGGTTCTGTCACAGCAGAGACGTTTAGTGACTGGTTCTCTTACAGCAGAGACGTTTAGGGACCGGTTCTCTTACAGCAGAGACGTTTAAGGACCGGATCTCTTACAGCAAAGACGTTTAGGGACCGGTTCTCTTACAGCAGACGTTTAGGGACTGGTTCTCTTACAGCAGTGACATTTAGGGACCGGTTCACTCACAGCAGAGACGTTTAGGGACCGGGTTATCTTACCGAAGACATGTTTAGGGACCGGTTCTCTCACAGGAGAGACGTTTAGTGACCGGTTATCTTACAGCAGATAAGTTTAGGGACAGGTTCTCTCACAGCAGACACGTTTAGGGACCAGTTCTCTTACCGAAGACATGTTTAGGGACCGGTTCTCTCACATCAGAGACGTTTAGGGACTGCTTCTGCCACAGCAGAGACGTTTAGGGACCGGTTCTCTCACAGGAGGGTTGTTTAGGGACTGCTTCTGTCACAGCAGAGACGTTTAAGGACTGGTTCTCTCACAGCAGAGATGTTTAGGGACTGGTTCACTCACAGGAGAAACGTTTAGTGACCGGTTCTCTCACAGCAGAAACGTTTAGGGACAGGTTCTTTCACAGCAGAGACGTTTATGGACTGGTTCTCTCACAGCAGAGACGTTCATGGACCGGTTAACTTACAGGAGAGACGTTTAAGGACCGGTGCTCTTACAGCAGAGATGTTTAGGGACCGGTTCTCTTACAGCAGAGACGTTTAGGGACCAGTTCTCTTACAACAGAGACGTTTAGTGACTGGTTCTCTTACAGCAGAGACGTTTAGGGACCGGTTCTCTTACAGCAGAGACGTTTAAGGACCGGATCTCTTACAGCAAAGACGTTTAGGGACCGGTTCTCTTACAGCAGACGTTTAGGGACTGGTTCTCTTACAGCAGTGACATTTAGGGACCGGTTCACTCACAGCAGAGACGTTTAGGGACCGGTTATCTTACCGAAGACATGTTTAGGGACCGGTTCTCTCACAGGAGAGACGTTTAGTGACCGGTTATCTTACAGCAGAGAAGTTTAGGGACAGGTTATCTCACAGCAGACACGTTTAGGGACCAGTTCTCTTACCGAAGACATGTTTAGGGACCGGTTCTCTCACATCAGAGACGTTTAGGGACTGCTTCTGCCACAGCAGAGACGTTTAGGGACCGGTTCTCTCACAGGAGGGTTGTTTAGGGACTGCTTCTGTCACAGCAGAGACGTTTAAGGACTGGTTCTCTCACAGCAGAGATGTTTAGGGACTGGTTCACTCACAGGAGAAACGTTTAGTGACCGGTTCTCTCACAGCAGAGACGTTTAGGGACAGGTTCTCTCACAGCAGAGACGTTTATGGACTGGTTCTCTCACAGCAGAGACGTTTATGGACCGGTTAACTTACAGGAGAGACGTTTAAGGACCGGTGCTCTTACAGCAGAGATGTTTAGGGACCGGTTCTCTTACAGCAGAGACGTTTAGGGACCAGTTCTCTTACAACAGAGACGTTTAGGGACTGCTTCTGTCACAGCAGAGACGTTTAGGGACCGGTTCTCTCAAAGGAGAGACGTTTAGGGACTGCTTCTGTCACAGCAGAGATGTTTAGGGACCGGTTCTCTCACAGGAGAGACGTTTAGGGACTGCATCTGTCACAGCAGAGACGTTTAAGGACTGGTTCTCTCACAGCAGAGATGTTTAGGGACTGGTTCTCTCACAGGAGAAACGTTTAGGGACCGGTTCTCTCACAGCAGAGACGTTTAGGGACAGGTTCTCTCAGAGGAGAGACGTTTAGGGACCGGTTCTCTCACAGCAGAGTCATGTACGGACCGGTTCTCTTACAGGAGAGACGTTTAGGGACCGGTTCTCTCACAGCAGAGACGTTTAGGGACCGGTTCTCTCACAGCAGACACGTTTAGGGACCAGTTCTCTTACAGGAGAGACGTTTAGGGACCGGTTCTCTTACAGCAGAGACGTTTAGGGACCGGTTCTCTCATTGGAGAGACGTTTAGGGACCGGTTCTCTTACAACAGAGACGTTTAGGGACCAGTTCTCTTACAGCAGAGGCGTTTAGGGACCGGTTCTCTTACAGCAGAGATGTTTAGGGACGGGTTCTCTTACAGGAGAGACGTTTAGGGACCGGTGCTCTTACAGCAGAGATGTTTAGGGACCGGTTCTCTTATAGCAGAGACGTTTAGGGACCGGTTCTCTTACAGCAGAGATGTTTAGGGACCGGTTCTCTTACAGCAGAGACGTTTAGGGACCGGTTCTCTTACAACAGAGACGTTTAGGGACTGCTTCTGTCACAGCAGAGACGTTTAGGGACCGGTTCTCTCACAGGAGAGACGTTTAGGGACTGCTTCTGTCACAGCAGAGATGTTTAGGGACCGGTTCTCTCACAGGAGAGACGTTTAGGGACTGCTTCTGTCACAGCAGAGATGTTTAATGACTGGTTCTCTCACAGCAGAGATGTTTAGGGACTGGTTCTCTCACAGGAGAAACGTTTAGGGACCGGTTCTCTCACAGCAGAGACGTTTAGGGACAGGTTCTCTCAGAGGAGAGACGTTTAGGGACCGGTTCTCTCACAGCAGAGTCATGTACGGACCGGTTCTCTTACAGGAGAGACGTTTAGGGACCGGTTCTCTCACAGCAGAGACGTTTAGGGACCGGTTCTCTCACAGCAGACACGTTTAGGGACCAGTTCTCTTACAGGAGAGACGTTTAGGGACCGGTTCTCTTACAGCAGAGACGTTTAGGGACCGGTTCTCTCATTGGAGAGACGTTTAGGGACCGGTTCTCTTACAACAGAGACGATTAGGGACCTGTTGTCTCACAGGAGGGACGTTTAGGGACTGCTTCTGTCACAGCAGAGACGTTTAAGGACTGGTTGTCTCACAGCAGAGATGTTTAGGGACTGGTTCACTCACAGGAGAAACGTTTAGGGACCGGTTCTCTCACAGCAGAGACGTTTAGGGACAGGTTCTCTCACAGCAGAGACGTTTATGGACTGGTTCTCTCACAGCAGAGACGTTTATGGACCGGTTCCCTTACAGGAGAGACGTTTAAGGACCGGTGCTCTTACAGCAGAGATGTTTAGGGACCGGTTCTCTTACAGCAGAGACGTTTAGGGACCAGTTCTCTTACAGCAGAGACGTTTAGGGACTGGTTCTCTTACAGCAGAGATGTTTAGGGACCGGTTCTCTATCAGGAGAGACGTTTAGGGACCGGTGCTCTTACAGCAGAGATGTTTAGGGACCGGTTCTCTTACAGCAGAGACGTTTAGGGACCGGTTCTCTTACAACAGAGACGTTTAGGGACCGGTTCTCTTACAACAGAGACGTTTAGGGACTGCTTCTGTCACAGCAGAGACGTTTAGGGACCGGTTCTCTCACAGGAGAGACGTTTAGGGACCGGTTCTCTTACAGCAGAGACGTTTAGGGACCGGTTCTCTCATTGGAGAGACGTTTAGGGACCGGTTCTCTTACAACAGAGACGTTTAGGGACCAGTTCTCTTACAGCAGAGACGTTTAGGGACCGGTTCTCTTACAGCAGAGATGTTTAGGGGACGGGTTCTCTTACAGGAGAGACGTTTAGGGACCGGTGCTCTTACAGCAGAGATGTTTAGGGACCGGTTCTCTTATAGCAGAGACGTTTAGGGACCGGTTCTCTTACAGCAGAGATGTTTAGGGACCGGTTCTCTTACAGCAGAGACGTTTAGGGACCGGTTCTCTTACAACAGAGACGTTTAGGGACTGCTTCTGTCACAGCAGAGACGTTTAGGGACCGGTTCTCTCACAGGAGAGACGTTTAGGGACTGCTTCTGTCACAGCAGAGATGTTTAGGGACCGGTTCTCTCACAGGAGAGACGTTTAGGGACTGCTTCTGTCACAGCAGAGATGTTTAATGACTGGTTCTCTCACAGCAGAGATGTTTAGGGACTGGTTCTCTCACAGGAGAAACGTTTAGGGACCGGTTCTCTCACAGCAGAGACGTTTAGGGACAGGTTCTCTCAGAGGAGAGACGTTTAGGGACCGGTTCTCTCACAGCAGAGTCATGTACGGACCGGTTCTCTTACAGGAGAGACGTTTAGGGACCGGTTCTCTCACAGCAGAGACGTTTAGGGACCGGTTCTCTCACAGCAGACACGTTTAGGGACCAGTTCTCTTACAGGAGAGACGTTTAGGGACCGGTTCTCTTACAGCAGAGACGTTTAGGGACCGGTTCTCTCATTGGAGAGACGTTTAGGGACCGGTTCTCTTACAACAGAGACGATTAGGGACCTGTTGTCTCACAGGAGGGACGTTTAGGGACTGCTTCTGTCACAGCAGAGACGTTTAAGGACTGGTTGTCTCACAGCAGAGATGTTTAGGGACTGGTTCACTCACAGGAGAAACGTTTAGGGACCGGTTCTCTCACAGCAGAGACGTTTAGGGACAGGTTCTCTCACAGCAGAGACGTTTATGGACCGGTTCCCTTACAGGAGAGACGTTTAAGGACCGGTGCTCTTACAGCAGAGATGTTTAGGGACCGGTTCTCTTACAGCAGAGACGTTTAGGGACCAGTTCTCTTACAGCAGAGACGTTTAGGGACTGGTTCTCTTACAGCAGAGATGTTTAGGGACCGGTTCTCTATCAGGAGAGACGTTTAGGGACCGGTGCTCTTACAGCAGAGATGTTTAGGGACCGGTTCTCTTACAGCAGAGACGTTTAGGGACCGGTTCTCTTACAGCAGAGACGTTTAGGGACCGGTTCTCTTACAACAGAGACGTTTAGGGACTGCTTCTGTCACAGCAGAGACGTTTAGGGACCGGTTCTCTCACAGGAGAGACGTTTAGGGACTGCTTCTGTCACAGCAGAGACGTTTAAGGACTGGTTCTCTCACAGCAGAGATGTTTAGGGACTGGTTCTCTCACAGGAGAAAAGTTTAGGGACCGGTTCTCTCACAGCAGAGACGTTTAGGGACAGGTTCTCTCAGATGAGAGACGTTTAGGGACCGGTTCTCTCACAGCAGAGTCATGTACGGACCGGTTCTCTTACAGGAGAGACGTTTAGGGACCGGTTCTCTCACAGCAGAGACGTTTAGGGACCGGTTCTCTCACAGCAGACACGTTTAGGGACCAGTTATCTTACAGGAGAGACGTTTAGGGACCGGTTCTCTTACAGCAGAGACGTTTAGGGACCGGTTCTCTCATTGGAGAGACGTTTAGGGACCGGTTCTCTTACAACAGAGACGTTTAGGGACCTGTTGTCTCACAGGAGGGACGCTTAGGGACTGCTTCTGTCACAGCAGAGACGTTTAAGGACTGGTTCTCTCACAGCAGAGATGTTTAGGGACCGGTTCTCTCACAGGAGAGACGTTTAGGGACCGGTTCTCTTACAACAGAGATGTATAGTGACCGGTTCTCTTAAAGCAGAGACGTTTAGGGACTGCTTCTGTCACAGCAGAGATGTTTAGGAAGCGGTTCTCTCACAGGAGAAACGTTTAGTGACTGCTTCTGTCACAGCAGAGACGTTTAGGGTCCGGTTCTCTCACAGGAGAGACGTTTAGGGACTGCTTCTGTCACAGCAGAGACGTTTAAGGACTGGTTCTCTCACAGCAGAGATGTTTAGGGACTGGTTCTCTCACAGGAGAAACGTTTAGGGACCGGTTCTCTCAAAGCAGAGACATTTACGGACCGGTTCTCTCACAGCAGAGACGTTTAGGGACCGGTTTTCTCACATGAGAGACATTTAGGGACCGGTTCTCTCACAGCAGAGACGTTTAGGGACCGGTTCTCTTACAGGAGAGACGTTTAGGGACCGGTTCTCTTACAGGAGAGACGTTTAGGGACTGGTTCTCTTACAGCAAAGACATTTAAGGACCGGTTCTCTCACAGCAGAGACGTTTAGTGACTGGTTCTCTCACAGCAGAGACGTTTAGGGACCGGTTCTCTTACAGGAGAGACGTTTAGGGACCGGTTCTCTAACAGCAAAGACGTTTAGGGACTGGTTCTCTTACAGGAGAGACGTTTAGGGACCGTTTCTCTTACAACAGAGACGTTTATTGACCGGTTCTCTTACAGCAGAGACGTTTAGGGACTGCTTCTGTCACAGCAGAGACGTTTAGGGACCGGTTCTCTCACAGGAGAGACGTTTAGGGCCTGCTTCTGTCACAGCAAAGACGTTTAAGGACTGGTTCTCTCACAGCAGAGATGTTTAGGGACTGGTTCTCTCACAGGAGAAATGTTTAGGGACCGGTTCTCTCACAACAGAGACGTTTAGGGACAGGTTCTCTCACAGCAGAGACGTTTAGGGACTGGTTCTCTCACAGCAGAGACGTTTAAGGACCGGTGCTCTTACAGCAGAGATGTTTAGGGACCGGTTCTCTTACAGCAGACGTTTAGGGACTGGTTCTCTTACAGCAGACATGTTTAGGGACCAGTTCTCTCACAGCAGAGACGTTTAGGGACTGGTTCTCTCACAGCAGAGACGTTTATGGACTGGTTTTCTCACAGCAGAGATGTTTATGGACCGGTTCCCTTACAGGAGAGACGTTTAAGGACCGGTGCTCTTACAGCAGAGATGTTTAGGGACCGGTTCTCTTACAGCAGCGACGTTTAGGGACCAGTTCTCTTACAGCAGAGACGTTTAGGGACCGGTTCTCTTACAGCAGAGATGTTTAGGGACCGGTTCTCTTACAGGAGAGACGTTTAGGGACCGGTGCTCTTACAACAGAGACGATTAGGGACCTGTTGTCTCACAGGAGGGACGTTTAGGGACTGCTTCTGTCACAGCAGAGACGTTTAAGGACTGGTTGTCTCACAGCAGAGATGTTTAGGGACTGGTTCACTCACAGGAGAAACGTTTAGGGACCGGTTCTCTCACAGCAGAGACGTTTAGGGACAGGTTCTCTCACAGCAGAGACGTTTATGGACTGGTTCTCTCACAGCAGAGACGTTTATGGACCGGTTCCCTTACAGGAGAGACGTTTAAGGACCGGTGCTCTTACAGCAGAGATGTTTAGGGACCGGTTCTCTTACAGCAGAGACGTTTAGGGACCAGTTCTCTTACAGCAGAGACGTTTAGGGACTGGTTCTCTTACAGCAGAGATGTTTAGGGACCGGTTCTCTATCAGGAGAGACGTTTAGGGACCGGTGCTCTTACAGCAGAGATGTTTAGGGACCGGTTCTCTTACAGCAGAGACGTTTAGGGACCGGTTCTCTTACAGCAGAGACGTTTAGGGACCGGTTCTCTTACAACAGAGACGTTTAAGGACTGGTTCTCTCACAGCAGAGATGTTTAGGGACTGGTTCACTCACAGGAGAAACGTTTAGTGACCGGTTCTCTCACAGCAGAAACGTTTAGGGACAGGTTCTTTCACAGCAGAGACGTTTATGGACTGGTTCTCTCACAGCAGAGACGTTCATGGACCGGTTAACTTACAGGAGAGACGTTTAAGGACCGGTGCTCTTACAGCAGAGATGTTTAGGGACCGGTTCTCTTACAGCAGAGACGTTTAGGGACCAGTTCTCTTACAACAGAGACGTTTAGTGACTGGTTCTCTTACAGCAGAGACGTTTAGGGACCGGTTCTCTTACAGCAGAGACGTTTAAGGACCGGATCTCTTACAGCAAAGACGTTTAGGGACCGGTTCTCTTACAGCAGACGTTTAGGGACTGGTTCTCTTACAGCAGTGACATTTAGGGACCGGTTCACTCACAGCAGAGACGTTTAGGGACCGGTTATCTTACCGAAGACATGTTTAGGGACCGGTTCTCTCACAGGAGAGACGTTTAGTGACCGGTTATCTTACAGCAGAGAAGTTTAGGGACAGGTTCTCTCACAGCAGACACGTTTAGGGACCAGTTCTCTTACCGAAGACATGTTTAGGGACCGGTTCTCTCACATCAGAGACGTTTAGGGACTGCTTCTGCCACAGCAGAGACGTTTAGGGACCGGTTCTCTCACAGGAGGGTTGTTTAGGGACTGCTTCTGTCACAGCAGAGACGTTTAAGGACTGGTTCTCTCACAGCAGAGATGTTTAGGGACTGGTTCACTCACAGGAGAAACGTTTAGTGACCGGTTCTCTCACAGCAGAGACGTTTAGGGACAGGTTCTCTCACAGCAGAGACGTTTATGGACTGGTTCTCTCACAGCAGAGACGTTTATGGACCGGTTAACTTACAGGAGAGACGTTTAAGGACCGGTGCTCTTACAGCAGAGATGTTTAGGGACCGGTTCTCTTACAGCAGAGACGTTTAGGGACCAGTTCTCTTACAACAGAGACGTTTAGGGACTGCTTCTGTCACAGCAGAGACGTTTAGGGACCGGTTCTCTCAAAGGAGAGACGTTTAGGGACTGCTTCTGTCACAGCAGAGATGTTTAGGGACCGGTTCTCTCACAGGAGAGACGTTTAGGGACTGCATCTGTCACAGCAGAGACGTTTAAGGACTGGTTCTCTCACAGCAGAGATGTTTAGGGACTGGTTCTCTCACAGGAGAAACGTTTAGGGACCGGTTCTCTCACAGCAGAGACGTTTAGGGACAGGTTCTCTCAGAGGAGAGACGTTTAGGGACCGGTTCTCTCACAGCAGAGTCATGTACGGACCGGTTCTCTTACAGGAGAGACGTTTAGGGACCGGGTTCTCTCACAGCAGAGACGTTTAGGGACCGGTTCTCTCACAGCAGACACGTTTAGGGACCAGTTCTCTTACAGGAGAGACGTTTAGGGACCGGTTCTCTTACAGCAGAGACGTTTAGGGACCGGTTCTCTCATTGGAGAGACGTTTAGGGACCGGTTCTCTTACAACAGAGACGTTTAGGGACCAGTTCTCTTACAGCAGAGACGTTTAGGGACCGGTTCTCTTACAGCAGAGATGTTTAGGGACGGGTTCTCTTACAGGAGAGACGTTTAGGGACCGGTGCTCTTACAGCAGAGATGTTTAGGGACCGGTTCTCTTATAGCAGAGACGTTTAGGGACCGGTTCTCTTACAGCAGAGATGTTTAGGGACCGGTTCTCTTACAGCAGAGACGTTTAGGGACCGGTTCTCTTACAACAGAGACGTTTAGGGACTGCTTCTGTCACAGCAGAGACGTTTAGGGACCGGTTCTCTCACAGGAGAGACGTTTAGGGACTGCTTCTGTCACAGCAGAGATGTTTAGGGACCGGTTCTCTCACAGGAGAGACGTTTAGGGACTGCTTCTGTCACAGCAGAGATGTTTAATGACTGGTTCTCTCACAGCAGAGATGTTTAGGGACTGGTTCTCTCACAGGAGAAACGTTTAGGGACCGGTTCTCTCACAGCAGAGACGTTTAGGGACAGGTTCTCTCAGAGGAGAGACGTTTAGGGACCGGTTCTCTCACAGCAGAGTCATGTACGGACCGGTTCTCTTACAGGAGAGACGTTTAGGGACCGGTTCTCTCACAGCAGAGACGTTTAGGGACCGGTTCTCTCACAGCAGACACGTTTAGGGACCAGTTCTCTTACAGGAGAGACGTTTAGGGACCGGTTCTCTTACAGCAGAGACGTTTAGGGACCGGTTCTCTCATTGGAGAGACGTTTAGGGACCGGTTCTCTTACAACAGAGACGATTAGGGACCTGTTGTCTCACAGGAGGGACGTTTAGGGACTGCTTCTGTCACAGCAGAGACGTTTAAGGACTGGTTGTCTCACAGCAGAGATGTTTAGGGACTGGTTCACTCACAGGAGAAACGTTTAGGGACCGGTTCTCTCACAGCAGAGACGTTTAGGGACAGGTTCTCTCACAGCAGAGACGTTTATGGACTGGTTCTCTCACAGCAGAGACGTTTATGGACCGGTTCCCTTACAGGAGAGACGTTTAAGGACCGGTGCTCTTACAGCAGAGATGTTTAGGGACCGGTTCTCTTACAGCAGAGACGTTTAGGGACCAGTTCTCTTACAGCAGAGACGTTTAGGGACTGGTTCTCTTACAGCAGAGATGTTTAGGGACCGGTTCTCTATCAGGAGAGACGTTTAGGGACCGGTGCTCTTACAGCAGAGATGTTTAGGGACCGGTTCTCTTACAGCAGAGACGTTTAGGGACCGGTTCTCTTACAGCAGAGACGTTTAGGGACCGGTTCTCTTACAACAGAGACGTTTAGGGACTGCTTCTGTCACAGCAGAGACGTTTAGGGACCGGTTCTCTCACAGGAGAGACGTTTAGGGACTGCTTCTGTCACAGCAGAGACGTTTAAGGACTGGTTCTCTCACAGCAGAGATGTTTAGGGACTGGTTCTCTCACAGGAGAAACGTTTAGGGACCGGTTCTCTCACAGCAGAGACGTTTAGGGACAGGTTCTCTCAGATGAGAGACGTTTAGGGACCGGTTCTCTCACAGCAGAGTCATGTACGGACCGGTTCTCTTACAGGAGAGACGTTTAGGGACCGGTTCTCTCACAGCAGAGACGTTTAGGGACCGGTTCTCTCACAGCAGACACGTTTAGGGACCAGTTATCTTACAGGAGAGACGTTTAGGGACCGGTTCTCTTACAGCAGAGACGTTTAGGGACCGGTTCTCTCATTGGAGAGACGTTTAGGGACCGGTTCTCTTACAACAGAGACGTTTAGGGACCTGTTGTCTCACAGGAGGGACGCTTAGGGACTGCTTCTGTCACAGCAGAGACGTTTAAGGACTGGTTCTCTCACAGCAGAGATGTTTAGGGACCGGTTCTCTCACAGGAGAGACGTTTAGGGACCGGTTCTCTTACAACAGAGATGTATAGTGACCGGTTCTCTTAAAGCAGAGACGTTTAGGGACTGCTTCTGTCACAGCAGAGATGTTTAGGAAGCGGTTCTCTCACAGGAGAAACGTTTAGTGACTGCTTCTGTCACAGCAGAGACGTTTAGGGTCCGGTTCTCTCACAGGAGAGACGTTTAGGGACTGCTTCTGTCACAGCAGAGACGTTTAAGGACTGGTTCTCTCACAGCAGAGATGTTTAGGGACTGGTTCTCTCACAGGAGAAACGTTTAGGGACCGGTTCTCTCACAGCAGAGACATTTACGGACCGGTTCTCTCACAGCAGAGACGTTTAGGGACCGGTTTTCTCACATGAGAGACGTTTAGGGACCGGTTCTCTCACAGCAGAGACGTTTAGGGACCGGTTCTCTTACAGGAGAGACGTTTAGGGACCGGTTCTCTTACAGGAGAGACGTTTAGGGACTGGTTCTCTTACAGCAAAGACATTTAAGGACCGGTTCTCTCACAGCAGAGACGTTTAGTGACTGGTTCTCTCACAGCAGAGACGTTTAGGGACCGGTTCTCTTACAGGAGAGACGTTTAGGGACCGGTTCTCTAACAGCAAAGACGTTTAGGGACTGGTTCTCTTACAGGAGAGACGTTTAGGGACCGTTTCTCTTACAACAGAGACATTTATTGACCGGTTCTCTTACAGCAGAGACGTTTAGGGACTGCTTCTGTCACAGCAGAGACGTTTAGGGACCGGTTCTCTCACAGGAGAGACGTTTAGGGCCTGCTTCTGTCACAGCAGAGACGTTTAAGGACTGGTTCTCTCACAGCAGAGATGTTTAGGGACTGGTTCTCTCACAGGAGAAATGTTTAGGGACCGGTTCTCTCACAACAGAGACGTTTAGGGACAGGTTCTCTCACAGCAGAGACGTTTAGGGACTGGTTCTCTCACAGCAGAGACGTTTAAGGACCGGTGCTCTTACAGCAGAGATGTTTAGGGACCGGTTCTCTTACAGCAGAGACGTTTAGGGACTGGTTCTCTTACAGCAGACATGTTTAGGGACCAGTTCTCTCACAGCAGAGACGTTTAGGGACTGGTTCTCTCACAGCAGAGACGTTTATGGACTGGTTTCTCTCACAGCAGAGACGTTTATGGACCGGTTCCCTTACAGGAGAGACGTTTAAGGACCGGTGCTCTTACAGCAGAGATGTTTAGGGACCGGTTCTCTTACAGCAGCGACGTTTAGGGACCAGTTCTCTTACAGCAGAGACGTTTAGGGACCGGTTCTCTTACAGCAGAGATGTTTAGGGACCGGTTCTCTTACAGGAGAGACGTTTAGGGACCGGTGCTCTTACAACAGAGACGATTAGGGACCTGTTGTCTCACAGGAGGGACGTTTAGGGACTGCTTCTGTCACAGCAGAGACGTTTAAGGACTGGTTGTCTCACAGCAGAGATGTTTAGGGACTGGTTCACTCACAGGAGAAACGTTTAGGGACCGGTTCTCTCACAGCAGAGACGTTTAGGGACAGGTTCTCTCACAGCAGAGACGTTTATGGACTGGTTCTCTCACAGCAGAGACGTTTATGGACCGGTTCCCTTACAGGAGAGACGTTTAAGGACCGGTGCTCTTACAGCAGAGATGTTTAGGGACCGGTTCTCTTACAGCAGAGACGTTTAGGGACCAGTTCTCTTACAGCAGAGACGTTTAGGGACTGGTTCTCTTACAGCAGAGATGTTTAGGGACCGGTTCTCTATCAGGAGAGACGTTTAGGGACCGGTGCTCTTACAGCAGAGATGTTTAGGGACCGGTTCTCTTACAGCAGAGACGTTTAGGGACCGGTTCTCTTACAGCAGAGACGTTTAGGGACCGGTTCTCTTACAACAGAGACGTTTAGGGACTGCTTCTGTCACAGCAGAGACGTTTAGGGACCGGTTCTCTCACAGGAGAGACGTTTAGGGACTGCTTCTGTCACAGCAGAGACGTTTAAGGACTGGTTCTCTCACAGCAGAGATGTTTAGGGACTGGTTCTCTCACAGGAGAAACGTTTAGGGACCGGTTCTCTCACAGCAGAGACGTTTAGGGACAGGTTCTCTCAGATGAGAGACGTTTAGGGACCGGTTCTCTCACAGCAGAGTCATGTACGGACCGGTTCTCTTACAGGAGAGACGTTTAGGGACCGGTTCTCTCACAGCAGAGACGTTTAGGGACCGGTTCTCTCACAGCAGACACGTTTAGGGACCAGTTATCTTACAGGAGAGACGTTTAGGGACCGGTTCTCTTACAGCAGAGACGTTTAGGGACCGGTTCTCTCATTGGAGAGACGTTTAGGGACCGGTTCTCTTACAACAGAGACGTTTAGGGACCTGTTGTCTCACAGGAGGGACGCTTAGGGACTGCTTCTGTCACAGCAGAGACGTTTAAGGACTGGTTCTCTCACAGCAGAGATGTTTAGGGACCGGTTCTCTCACAGGAGAGACGTTTAGGGACCGGTTCTCTTACAACAGAGATGTATAGTGACCGGTTCTCTTAAAGCAGAGACGTTTAGGGACTGCTTCTGTCACAGCAGAGATGTTTAGGGAAGCGGTTCTCTCACAGGAGAGACGTTTAGTGACTGCTTCTGTCACAGCAGAGACGTTTAGGGACCGGTTCTCTCACAGGAGAGACGTTTAGGGACTGCTTCTGTCACAGCAGAGACGTTTAAGGACTGGTTCTCTCACAGCAGAGATGTTTAGGGACTGGTTCTCTCACAGGAGAAACGTTTAGGGACCGGTTCTCTCACAGCAGAGACGTTTACGGACCGGTTCTCTCACAGCAGAGACGTTTAGGGACCGGTTTTCTCACATGAGAGACATTTAGGGACCGGTTCTCTCACAGCAGAGACGTTTAGGGACCGGTTCTCTTACAGGAGAGACGTTTAGGGACCGGTTCTCTTACAGGAGAGACGTTTAGGGACTGGTTCTCTTACAGCAAAGACATTTAAGGACCGGTTCTCTCACAGCAGAGACGTTTAGTGACTGGTTCTCTCACAGCAGAGACGTTTAGGGACCGGTTCTCTTACAGGAGAGACGTTTAGGGACCGGTTCTCTAACAGCAAAGACGTTTAGGGACTGGTTCTCTTACAGCAGAGACGTTTAGGGACCGCTTCTCTTACAACAGAGACGTTTATTGACCGGTTCTCTCACAGCAGAGACGTTTAGGGACTGCTTCTGTCACAGCAGAGACGTTTAGGGACCGGTTCTCTCACAGGAGAGACGTTTAGGGCCTGCTTCTGTCACAGCAGAGACGTTTAAGGACTGGTTCTCTCACAGCAGAGATGTTTAGGGACTGGTTCTCTCACAGGAGAAACGTTTAGGGACCGGTTCTCTCACAACAGAGACGTTTAGGGACAGGTTCTCTCACAGCAGAGACGTTTAGGGACTGGTTCTCTCACAGCAGAGACGTTTAAGGACCGGTTATCTTACAGCAGAGACGTTTAGGGACCGGTTCTCTTACAGCAGACGTTTAGGGACTGGTTCTCTTACAGCAGACACGTTTAGGGACCAGTTCTCTCACAGCAGAGACGTTTAGGGACTGGTTCTCTCACAGCAGAGACGTTTATGGACTGGTTTCTCTCACAGCAGAGACGTTTATGGACCGGTTCTCTTACAGGAGAGACGTTTAAGGACCGGTGCTCTTACAGCAGAGACGTTTAGGGACCGGTTCTCTTACAGCAGAGACGTTTAGGGACCGGTTCTCTCACAGCAGAGACGTTTAGGGACCGGTTCTCTTACAGCAGAGATGTTTAGGGACCGGTTCTCTTACAGGAGAGACGTTTAGGGACCGGTGCTCTTACAGCAGAGATGTTTAGGGACCGGTTCTCTTACAGCAGAGACGTTTAGGGACCGGTTCTCTTACAGCAGAGACGTTTAGGGACCGGTTCTCTTACAACAGAGACGTTTAGGGACTGCTTCTGTCACAGCAGAGACGTTTAGGGACCGGTTCTCTCACAGGAGAGACGTTTAGGGACTGCTTCTGTCACAGCAGAGACGTTTAGGGACTGCTTCTGTCACAGCAGAGATGTTTAAGGACTGGTTCTCTCACAGCAGAGATGTTTAGGGACTGGTTCTCTCACAGGAGAAACGTTTAGGGACTGGTTCTCTCACAGCAGAGACGTTTAGGGACAGGTTCTCTCAGATGAGAGACGTTTAGGGACCGGTTCTCTCACAGCAGAGTCATGTACGGACCGGTTCTCTTACAGGAGAGACGTTTAGGGACTGGTTCTCTCACAGCAGAGACGTTTAGGGACCGGTTCTCTCACAGCAGACACGTTTAGGGACCAGTTCTCTTACAGGAGAGACGTTTAGGGACCGGTTCTCTTACAGCAGAGACGTTTAGGGACCGGTTCTCTCATTGGAGAGACGTTTAGGGACCGGTTCTCTTACAACAGAGACGTTTAGGGACCTGTTGTCTCACAGGAGGGACGCTTAGGGACTGCTTCTGTCACAGCAGAGACGTTTAAGGACTGGTTCTCTCACAGCAGAGATGTTTAGGGACCGGTTCTCTCACAGGAGAGACGTTTAGGGACCGGTTCTCTTACAGCAGAGACGTTTAGGGACTGCTTCTGTCACAGCAGAGATGTTTAGGGAGCGGTTCTCTCACAGGAGAGACGTTTAGTGACTGCTTCTGTCACAGCAGAGACGTTTAGGGTCCGGTTCTCTCACAGGAGAGACGTTTAGGGACTGCTTCTGTCACAGCAGAGACGTTTAAGGACTGGTTCTCTCACAGCAGAGATGTTTAGGGACTGGTTCTCTCACAGGAGAAACGTTTAGGGACCGGTTCTCTCACAGCAGAGACGTTTACGGGACCGGTTCTCTCACAGCAGAGACGTTTAGGGACCGGTTTCTCTCACATGAGAGACGTTTAGGGACCGGTTCTCTCACAGCAGAGACGTTTAGGGACCGGTTCTCTTACAGGAGAGACGTTTAGGGACCGGTTCTCTTACAGCAGAGACGTTTAGGGACTGGTTCTCTTACAGCAGAGACGTTTAAGGACCGGTTCTCTCACAGCAGAGACGTTTAGTGACTGGTTCTCTCACAGCAGAGACGTTTAGGGACCGGTTCTCTTACAGGAGAGACGTTTAGGGACCGGTTCTCTAACAGCAGAGACGTTTAGGGACTGGTTCTCTTACAGGAGAGACGTTTAGGGACCGGTTTCTCTTACAACAGAGACGTTTATTGACCGGTTCTCTTACAGCAGAGACGTTTAGGGACTGCTTCTGTCACAGCAGAGACGTTTAGGGACCGGTTCTCTCACAGGAGAGACGTTTAGGGACTGCTTCTGTCACAGCAGAGACGTTTAAGGACTGGTTCTCTCACAGCAGAGATGTTTAGGGACTGGTTCTCTCACAGGAGAAATGTTTAGGGACCGGTTCTCTCACAACAGAGACGTTTAGGGACAGGTTCTCTCACAGCAGAGACGTTTAGGGACTGGTTCTCTCACAGCAGAGACGTTTAAGGACCGGTGCTCTTACAGCAGAGATGTTTAGGGACCGGTTCTCTAACAGCAGACGTTTAGGGACTGGTTCTCTTACAGCAGACATGTTTAGGGACCAGTTCTCTCACAGCAGAGACGTTTAGGGACTGGTTCTCTCACAGCAGAGACGTTTAGGGACCGGTTCTCTTACAGGAGAGACGTTTAAGGACCGGTGCTCTTACAGCAGAGATGTTTAGGGACCGGATCTCTTACAGCAGAGACGTTTAGGGACCGGTTCTCTTACAGGAGAGACGTTTAGGGACCGGTTCTCTAACAGCAGAGATGTTTAGGGACTGGTTATCTTACAGCAGAGACGTTTAGGGACTGGTTCTCTCACAGGAGAAACGTTTATGGACCGGTTCTCTCACAGCAGAGACATTTAGGGACAGGTTCTCTCAGAGCAGAGTCATTTAGGGACAGGTTATCTTACAGGAGAGACGTTTAGGGACCGGTTCTCTCACAGCAGAGACGTTTAGGGACCGGTTCTCTCACAGCAGACACGTTTAGGGACCAGTTCTCTTACAGGAGAGACGTTTAGGGACCGGTTCTCTTACAGCAGAGACGTTTAGGGACCGGTTCTCTCACTGGAGAGACGTTTAGGGACCGGTTCTCTTACAACAGAGACGTTTAGGGACCTGTTGTCTCACAGCAGAGACGTTTAGGGACCAGTTCTCTTACAGCAGAGACGTTTAGGGACCGGTTCTCTTACAGCAGAGACGTTTAGGGACCGGTTCTCTTACAGGAGAGACGATTAGGGACCGGTGCTCTTACAGCAGAGATGTTTAGGGACCGTTTTTCTTACAGCAGAGACGTTAAGGGACTGCTTCTGTCACAGCATAGATGTTTAGGGACCGGTTCTCTCACAGGAGAGACGTTTAAGGACTGCTTCTGTCACAGCAGAGACGTTTAGGGACCGGTTCTCTCACAGGAGAGACGTTTAGGGACCGGTTCTTTCTTTGGAGAGACGTTTAGGGACCGGTTCTCTTACAACAGAGACGTTTAGGGACCTGTTGTCTCACAGGAGAGACGTTTAGGGACCGGTTCTCTCACAGCAGAAACGTTTAGGGACCGGTTCTCTCACAGCAGAGACGTTTAGGGACTGGTTCTCTCACAGGAGAAACGTTTAGGGACCGGTTCTCTCACAGCAGAGACGTTTAGGGACAGGTTCTCTCACAGCAGAGACGTTTATGGACTGGTTCTCTCACAGCAGAGACGTTTATGGACCGGTTCCCTTACAGGAGAGACGTTTAAGGACCGGTGCTCTTACAGCAGAGACGTTTAGGGACGGGTTCTCTCTACAGCAGAGACGTTTAGGGACCGGTTCTCTTACAGCAGAGACGTTTAGGGACTGCTTCTGTCACAGCATAGACGTTTAGGGACCGGTTCTCTCACAGGAGAGACGTTTAGGGACTGCTTCTGTCACAGCAGAGACGTTTAGGGACCGGTTTTCTCACAGGAGAGACGTTTAGGGACTGCTTCTGTCACAGCAGAGACGTTTAAGGACTGGTTCTCTCACAGCAGAGATGTTTAGGGTCTGGTTCTCTCACAGCAGAGACGTTTAGGGACCGGTTCTCTCACAGCAGAGACGTTTAGGAACCGGTTCTCTCACAGCAGAGACGTTTAGGGACCGGTTCTCTCACAGCAGAGACGTTTAGGGACCGGTTCTCTCACAGGAGAGACGTT
Organism: Coregonus clupeaformis; assembly: GCF_020615455.1. NCBI lineage: Eukaryota > Metazoa > Chordata > Actinopteri > Salmoniformes > Salmonidae > Coregonus > Coregonus clupeaformis. Next base: position 34,897 of record NW_025535977.1, on the reverse strand, counting down.
TAGGGACTGCTTCTGTCACAGCAGAGACGTTTAAGGACTGGTTCTCTCACAGCAGAGACGTTTAGGGACCGGTTCTCTCACAGGAGAGACGTTTAGGGACCGGTTCTCTCACAGCAGAGACGTTTAGGGACCGGTTCTCTTACAGCAGAGATGTTTAGGGACCGGTTCTCTTACAGCAGAGACGTTTAGGGACCGGTTCTCTTACAGCAGAGACGTTTAGGGACCGGTTCTCTTACAGCAGAGACGTTTAGGGACTGCTTCTGTCACAGCAGAGACGTTTAGGGACCGGTTCTCTCACAGGAGAGACGTTTAGGGACTGCTTCTGTCACAGCAGAGACGTTTAGGGACCGGTTCTCTCACAGGAGAGACGTTTAGGGACTGCTTCTGTCACAGCAGAGATGTTTAAGGACTGGTTCTCTCACAGCAGAGATGTTTAGGGACTGGTTCTCTCACAGGAGAAACGTTTAGGGACCGGTTCTCTCACAGCAGAGACGTTTAGGGACCGGTTCTCTTACAGCAGAGACGTTTAGGGACCGGTTCTCTTACAACAGAGACGTTTAGGGACTGCTTCTGTCACAGCAGAGACGTTTAGGGACCGGTTCTCTCACAGGAGAGACGTTTAGGGACTGCTTCTGTCACAGCAGAGATGTTTAGGGACCGGTTCTCTCACAGGAGAGACGTTTAGGGACTGCTTCTGTCACAGCAGAGATGTTTAAGGACTGGTTCTCTCACAGCAGAGATGTTTAGGGACTGGTTCTCTCACAGCAGAAACGTTTAGGGACCGGTTCTCTCACAGCAGAGACGTTTAGGGACAGGTCTCTAGGGAGACCGTTAGGGACCGGTTCTCTCACAGCAGAGTCATGTACGGACCGGTTCTCTTACAGGAGAGACGTTTAGGGACCGGTTCTCTCACAGCAGAGACGTTTAGGGACCGGTTCTCTCACAGCAGACACGTTTAGGGACCAGTTCTCTTACAGGAGAGACGTTTAGGGACCGGTTCTCTTACAGCAGAGACGTTTAGGGACCGGTTCTCTCTTTGGAGAGACGTTTAGGGACCGGTTCTCTTACAACAGAGACGTTTAGGGACCTGTTGTCTCACAGGAGGGACGTTTAGGGACTGCTTCTGTCACAGCAGAGAAGTTTAAGGACTGGTTCTCTCACAGCAGAGATGTTTAGGGACTGGTTCACTCACAGGAGAAACGTTTAGGGACCGGTTCTCTCACAGCAGAGACGTTTAGGGACAGGTTCTCTCACAGCAGAGACGTTTATGGACTGGTTCTCTCACAGCAGAGACGTTTATGGACCGGTTCCCTTACAGGAGAGACGTTTAAGGACCGGTGCTCTTACAGCAGAGACGTTTAGGGACCGTTTTTCTTACAGCAGAGACGTTTAGGGACTGCTTCTGTCACAGCATAGATGTTTAGGGACCGGTTCTCTCACAGGAGAGTCGTTTAAGGACTGCTTCTGTCACAGCAGAGACGTTTAGGGACCGGTTCTCTCACAGGAGAGACGTTTAGGGACTGCTTCTGTCACAGCAGAGACGTTTAAGGACTGGTTCTCTCACAGCAGAGATGTTTAGGGTCTGGTTCTCTCACAGCAGAGACGTTTAGGGACCGGTTCTCTTACAGCAGAGACGTTTAGGGACCGGTTCTCTCACAGCAGAGACGTTTAGGGACCGGTTCTCTCACAGCAGAGACGTTTAGGGACCGGTTCTCTCACAGGAGAGACGTTTAGGGACTGCTTCTGTCACAGCAGAGACGTTTAGGGACCGGTTCTCTCACAGCAGAGACGTTTAGGGACCGGTTCTCTCACAGCAGAGACGTTTAGGGACCGGTTCTCTCACAGCAGAGATGTTTAGGGACCGGTTCTCTCACAGCAGAGACGTTTAGGGACCGGTTCTCTTACAGCAGAGACGTTTAGGGACCGGTTCTCTCACAGGAGAGACGTTTAGGGACCGGTTCTCTCACAGCAGAGACGTTTAGGGACCGGTTCTCTTACAGCAGAGACGTTTAGGGACCGGTTCTCTCACAGCAGAGACGTTTAGGGACCGGTTCTCTCACAGGAGAGACGTTTAGGGACTGGTTCTCTCACAGCAGAGACGTTTAGGGACTGCTTCTCTCACAGCAGAGACGTTTAGGGACTGGTTCTCTCACAGCAGAGACGTTTAGGGACTGGTTCTCTCACAGCAGAGACGTTTAGGGACCGGTTCTCTCACAGCAGAGACGTTTAGGGACCGGTTCTCTCACAGCAGAGACGTTTAGGGACTGGTTCTCTCACAGCAGAGACGTTTAGGGACCGGTTCTCTCACAGCAGAGACGTTTAGGGACTGCTTCTGTCACAGCAGAGACGTTTAGGGACCGGTTCTCTCACAGGAGAGACGTTTAGGGACTGCTTCTGTCACAGCAGAGACGTTTAAGGACTGGTTCTCTCACAGCAGAGATGTTTAGGGACTGGTTCTCTCACAGGAGAAACGTTTAGGGACCGGTTCTCTCACAGCAGAGACGTTTAGGGACCGGTTCTCTTACAGCAGAGACGTTTAGGGACCGGTTCTCTTACAACAGAGACGTTTAGGGACTGCTTCTGTCACAGCAGAGACGTTTAGGGACCGGTTCTCTCACAGGAGAGACGTTTAGGGACTGCTTCTGTCACAGCAGAGATGTTTAGGGACCGGTTCTCTCACAGGAGAGACGTTTAGGGACTGCTTCTGTCACAGCAGAGATGTTTAAGGACTGGTTCTCTCACAGCAGAGATGTTTAGGGACTGGTTCTCTCATAGCAGAGACGTTTAGGGACAGGTTCTCTCAGAGGAGAGACGTTTAGGGACCGGTTCTCTCACAGCAGAGTCATGTACGGACCGGTTCTCTTACAGGAGAGACGTTTAGGGACCGGTTCTCTCACAGCAGAGACGTTTAGGGACCGGTTCTCTCACAGCAGACACGTTTAGGGACCAGTTCTCTTACAGGAGAGACGTTTAGGGACCGGTTCTCTTACAGCAGAGACGTTTAGGGACCGGTTCTCTCTTTGGAGAGACGTTTAGGGACCTGTTCTCTTACAACAGAGACGTTTAGGGACCTGTTGTCTCACAGGAGGGACGTTTAGGGACTGCTTCTGTCACAGCAGAGAAGTTTAAGGACTGGTTCTCTCACAGCAGAGATGTTTAGGGACTGGTTCACTCACAGGAGAAACGTTTAGGGACCGGTTCTCTCACAGCAGAGACGTTTAGGGACAGGTTCTCTCACAGCAGAGACGTTTATGGACTGGTTCTCTCACAGCAGAGACGTTTATGGACCGGTTCCCTTACAGGAGAGACGTTTAAGGACCGGTGCTCTTACAGCAGAGATGTTTAGGGACCGGTTCTCTTACAGCAGAGACGTTTAGGGACCGGTTCTCTTACAGCAGAGATGTTTAGGGACCGGTTCTCTCACAGGAGAGTCGTTTAAGGACTGCTTCTGTCACAGCAGAGACGTTTAGGGACCGGTTCTCTCACAGGAGAGACGTTTAGGGACTGCTTCTGTCACAGCAGAGACGTTTAAGGACTGGTTCTCTCACAGCAGAGATGTTTAGGGTCTGGTTCTCTCACAGCAGAGACGTTTAGGGACCGGTTTTCTTACAGCAGAGACGTTTAGGAACCGGTTCTCTCACAGCAGAGACGTTTAGGGACCGTTTCTCTCACAGCAGAGACGTTTAGGGACCGGTTCTCTCACAGGAGAGACGTTTAGGGACTGCTTCTGTCACAGCAGAGACGTTTAAGGAATGGTTCTCTCACAGCAGAGATGTTAAGGGACTGGTTCTCTCACAGGAGAAACGTTTAGGGACCGGTTCTCTCACAGCAGAGATGTTTAGGGACCGGGTTCTCTTACAGCAGAGACGTTTAGGGACCGGTTCTCTTACAGCAGAGATGTTAAGGGACCGGTTCTCTTACAGCAGAGACGTTTAGGGACCGGTTCTCTTACAACAGAGACGTTTAGGGACTGCTTCTGTCACAGCAGAGACGTTTAAGGACCGGTTCTCTCACAGGAGAGACGTTTAGGGACTGCTTCTGTCACAGCAGAGATGTTTAGGGACCGGTTCTCTCACAGGAGAGACGTTTAGGGACTGCTTCTGTCACAGCAGAGATGTTTAAGGACTGGTTCTCTCACAGCAGAGATGTTTAGGGACTGGTTCTCTCAAAGGAGAAACGTTTAGGTACCGGTTCTCTCACAGCAGAGACGTTTAGGGACAGTTTCTCTCAGAGGAGAGACGTTTAGGGACCGGTTCTCTCACAGCAGAGTCGTTTACGGACCGGTTCTCTTACAGGAGAGACGTTTAGGGACCGGTTCTCTCACAGCAGAGACGTTTAGGGACCGGTTCTCTCACAGCAGACACGTTTAGGGACCAGTTCTCTTACAGGAGAGACGTTTAGGGACCGGTTCTCTTACAGCAGAGACGTTTAGGGACCGGTTCTCTCATTGGAGAGACGTTTAGGGACCGGTTCTCTTACAACAGAGACGTTTAGGGACCTGTTGTCTCACAGCAGAGACGTTTAGGGACTGCTTCTGTCACAGCAGAGACGTTTAAGGACTGCTTCTCTCACAGCAGAGATGTTTAGGGACTGGTTCTCTCACAGGAGAGACGTTTAGGGACCGGTTCTCTCACAGCAGAGACGTTTAGGGACAGGTTCTCTCACAGCAGAGACGTTTATGGACTGGTTCTCTCACAGCAGAGACGTTTATGGACCGGTTCCCTTACAGGAGAGACGTTTAAGGACCGGTGCTCTTAAAGCAGAGATGTTTAGGGACCGGTTCTCTTACAGCAGAGACGTTTAGGGACCGGTTCTCTTACAACAGAGACGTTTAGGGACTGCTTCTGTCACAGCAGAGACGTTTAGGGACCGGTTCTCTCACAGGAGAGACGTTTAGGGACTGCTTCTGTCACAGCAGAGATGTTTAGGGACCGGTTCTCTCACAGGAGAGACATTTAGGGACCGGTTCTCTCACAGCAGAGACGTTTAGGGACAGGTTCTCTCAGAGGAGAGACGTTTAGGGACCGGTTCTCTCACAGCAGAAAGACTTAGGGACCGGTTCTCTTCACAGGAGAGACGTTTAGGGACCGGTTCTCTCACAGCAGAGACGTTTAGGGACCGGTTCTCTCACAGCAGAGACGTTTAGGGACCGGTTCTCTTACAGCAGAGACGTTTAGGGACCGGTTCTCTTAAAGCAGAGACGTTTAGGGACTGCTTATGTCACAGCATAGATGTTTAGGGACCGGTTCTCTCACAGGAGAGACGTTTAGGGACTGCTTCTGTCACAGCAGAGACGTTTAGGGACTGGTTCTCTCACAGCAGAGACGTTTAGGGACTGGTTCTCTCACAGCAGAGACGTTTAGGGACCGGTTCTCTCACAGCAGAGACGTTTAGGGACCGGTTCTCTCACAGCAGAGACGTTTAGGGACCGGTTCTCTCACAGCAGAGACGTTTAGGGACCGGTTCTCTCACAGCAGAGACGTTTAAGGGACTGGTTCTCTCACAGCAGAGACGTTTAGGGACCGGTTCTCTCACAGGAGAGACGTTTAGGGACCGGTTCTCTCACAGCAGAGACGTTTAGGGACCGGTTCTCTCACAGGAGAGACGTTTAGGGACCGGTTCTCTCACAGCAGAGACGTTTAGGGACCGGTTCTCTCACAGCAGAGACGTTTAGGGACCGGTTCTCTTACAGCAGAGACGTTTAGGGACCGGTTCTCTCATTGGAGAGACGTTTAGGGACCGGTTCTCTTACAGGAGAGACGTTTAGGGACCGGTGCTCTTACAGCAGAGATGTTTAGGGACCGGTTCTCTTACAGCAGAGACGTTTAGGGACCGGTTCTCTTACAGCAGAGACGTTTAGGGACTGCTTCTGTCACAGCATAGATGTTTAGGGACCGGTTCTCTCACAGGAGAGTCGTTTAAGGACTGCTTCTGTCACAGCAGAGACGTTTAGGGACCGGTTCTCTCACAGGAGAGACGTTTAGGGACTGCTTCTGTCACAGCAGAGACGTTTAAGGACTGGTTCTCTCACAGCAGAGATGTTTAGGGTCTGGTTCTCTCACAGCAGAGACGTTTAGGGACCGGTTCTCTTACAGCAGAGATGTTAAGGGACCGGTTCTCTTACAGCAGAGACGTTTAGGGACCGGTTCTCTTACAACAGAGACGTTTAGGGACTGCTTCTGTCACAGCAGAGACGTTTAAGGACCGGTTCTCTCACAGGAGAGACGTTTAGGGACTGCTTCTGTCACAGCAGAGATGTTTAGGGACCGGTTCTCTCACAGGAGAGACGTTTAGGGACTGCTTCTGTCACAGCAGAGATGTTTAAGGACTGGTTCTCTCACAGCAGAGATGTTTAGGGACTGGTTCTCTCACAGGAGAAACGTTTAGGGACCGGTTCTCTCACAGCAGAGACGTTTAGGGACCGGTTCTCTTACAGCAGAGACGTTTAGGGACCGGTTCTCTCACAGCAGAGACGTTTAGGGACCGGTTCTCTTACAGCAGAGACGTTTAGGGACCGGTTCTCTCACAGCAGAGACGTTTAGGGACCGGTTCTCTCACAGCAGAGACGTTTAGGGACTGCTTCTGTCACAGCAGAGACGTTTAGGGACCGGTTCTCTCACAGGAGAGACGTTTAGGGACTGCTTCTGTCACAGCAGAGACGTTTAAGGACTGGTTCTCTCACAGCAGAGACGTTTAGGGACTGCTTCTGTCACAGGAGAAACGTTTAGGGACCGGTTCTCTCACAGCAGAGACGTTTAGGGACCGGTTCTCTTACAGCAGAGACGTTTAGGGACCGGTTCTCTCACAACAGAGACGTTTAGGGACTGCTTCTGTCACAGCAGAGACGTTTAGGGACCGGTTCTCTCACAGGAGAGACGTTTAGGGACTGCTTCTGTCACAGCAGAGACGTTTAGGGACCGGTTCTCTCACAGGAGAGACGTTTAGGGACTGCTTCTCTCACAGCAGAGACGTTTAAGGACTGGTTCTCTCACAGCAGAGATGTTTAGGGACTGGTTCTCTCACAGGAGAAACGTTTAGGACCGGTTCTCTCACAGCAGAGACGTTTAGGGACCGGTTCTCTCAAAGCAGAGACGTTTAGGGACCGGTTCTCTCACAGCAGAGACGTTTAGGGACCGGTTCTCTTACAACAGAGACGTTTAGGGACTGCTTCTGTCACAGCAGAGACGTTTAGGGACCGGTTCTCTCACAGGAGGCGTTTAGGGACTGCTTCTGTCACAGCAGAGATGTTTAGGGACCGGTTCTCTCACAGGAGAGACGTTTAGGGACTGCTTCTGTCACAGCAGAGACGTTTAAGGACTGGTTCTCTCACAGCAGAGATGTTTAGGGACTGGTTCTCTCACAGGAGAAACGTTTAGGGACCGGTTCTCTCACAGCAGAGACGTTTAGGGACCGGTTCTCTTACAGCAGAGACGTTTAGGGACCGGTTCTCTTACAGCAGAGACGTTTAGGGACTGCTTCTGTCACAGCAGAGACGTTTAGGGACCGGTTCTCTCACAGGAGAGACGTTTAGGGACTGCTTCTGTCACAGCAGAGATGTTTAGGGACCGGTTCTCTCACAGCAGAGACGTTTAGGGACTGCTTCTGTCACAGCAGAGACGTTTAGGGACTGGTTCTCTCACAGCAGAGACGTTTAGGGACCGGTTCTCTCACAGGAGAGACGTTTAGGGACTGCTTCTGTCACAGCAGAGATGTTTAGGGACCGGTTCTCTCACAGGAGAGACGTTTAGGGACTGCTTCTGTCACAGCAGAGACGTTTAAGGACTGGTTCTCTCACAGCAGAGATGTTTAGGGACTGGTTCTCTCACAGGAGAAACGTTTAGGGACCGGTTCTCTCACAGCAGAGACGTTTAGGGACAGGTTCTCTCAGAGGAGAGACGTTTAGGGACCGGTTCTCTCACAGCAGAGTCATGTACGGACCGGTTCTCTTACAGGAGAGACGTTTAGGGACCGGTTCTCTCACAGCAGAGACGTTTAGGGACCGGTTCTCTCACAGGAGAGACGTTTAGGGACCGGTTCTCTTACAGCAGAGACGTTTAGGGACCGGTTCTCTCATTGGAGAGACGTTTAGGGACCGGTTCTCTTACAGCAGAGACGTTTAGGGACCGGTTCTCTCACAGCAGAGACGTTTAGGGACCGGTTCTCTTACAGCAGAGACGTTTAGGGACCGGTTCTCTCACAGCAGAGACGTTTAGGGACCGGTTCTCTCACAGGAGAGACGTTTAGGGACCGGTTCTCTTACAGCAGAGATGTTTAGGGACCGGTTCTCTTACAGCAGAGAAGTTTAGGGACCGGTTCTCTTACAGCAGAGACGTTTAGGGACCGCTTCTGTCACAGCAGAGACGTTTAGGGACCGGTTCTCTCACAGCAGAGACGTTTAGGGACTGCTTCTGTCACAGCAGAGACGTTTAGGGACCGGTTCTCTCACAGGAGAGACGTTTAGGGACTGCTTCTGTCACAGCAGAGACGTTTAAGGACTGGTTCTCTCACAGCAGAGATGTTTAGGGACTGGTTCTCTCACAGGAGAAACGTTTAGGGACCGGTTCTCTCACAGCAGAGACGTTTAGGGACCGGTTCTCTCAGAGCAGAGACGTTTAGGGACCGGTTCTCTCACAGCAGAGACGTTTAGGGACCGGTTCTCTTACAGCAGAGACGTTTAGGGACTGCTTCTCTCACAGCAGAGACGTTTAGGGACCGGTTCTCTCACAGCAGAGACGTTTAGGGACTGCTTCTCTCACAGCAGAGACGTTTAGGGACCGGTTCTCTCACAGGAGAGACGTTTAGGGACTGCTTCTGTCACAGCAGAGATGTTTAGGGACTGGTTCTCTCACAGCAGAGACGTTTAGGGACTGCTTCTCTCACAGCAGAGACGTTTAGGGACCGGTTCTCTCACAGCAGAGACGTTTAGGGACCGGTTCTCTTACAGCAGAGACGTTTAGGGACCGGTTCTCTCACAGCAGAGACGTTTAGGGACTGGTTCTCTCACAGCAGAGACGTTTAGGGACCGGTTCTCTCACAGGAGAGACGTTTAGGGACTGCTTCTGTCACAGCAGAGACGTTTAGGGACCGGTTCTCTCACAGCAGAGACGTTTAGGGACTGCTTCTGTCACAGCAGAGACGTTTAGGGACTGGTTCTCTCACAGCAGAGATGTTTAGGGACTGGTTCTCTCACAGGAGAGACGTTTAGGGACCGGTTCTCTCACAGCAGAGACGTTTAGGGACCGGTTCTCTCACAGCAGAGACGTTTAGGGACTGGTTCTCTCACAGCAGAGACGTTTAGGGACCGGTTCTCTTACAGCAGAGACGTTTAGGGACTGCTTCTGTCACAGCAGAGACGTTTAGGGACCGGTTCTCTCACAGGAGAGACGTTTAGGGACTGCTTCTGTCACAGCAGAGACGTTTAAGGACTGGTTCTCTCACAGCAGAGATGTTTAGGGACTGGTTCTCTCACAGGAGAAACGTTTAGGGACCGGTTCTCTCACAGCAGAGACGTTTAGGGACCGGTTCTCTTACAGCAGAGACGTTTAGGGACCGGTTCTCTTACAACAGAGACGTTTAGGGACTGCTTCTGTCACAGCAGAGACGTTTAGGGACCGGTTCTCTCACAGGAGAGACGTTTAGGGACTGCTTCTGTCACAGCAGAGACGTTTAGGGACCGGTTCTCTCACAGGAGAGACGTTTAGGGACTGCTTCTGTCACAGCAGAGATGTTTAAGGACTGGTTCTCTCACAGCAGAGATGTTTAGGGACTGGTTCTCTCACAGGAGAAACGTTTAGGGACCGGTCTCTCACAGCAGAGACGTTTAGGGACAGGTTCTCTCAGAGGAGAGACGTTTAGGGACCGGTTCTCTCACAGCAGAGTCATGTACGGACCGGTTCTCTTACAGGAGAGACGTTTAGGGACCGGTTCTCTCACAGCAGAGACGTTTAGGGACCGGTTCTCTCACAGCAGACACGTTTAGGGACCAGTTCTCTTACAGGAGAGACGTTTAGGGACCGGTTCTCTTACAGCAGAGACGTTTAGGGACCGGTTCTCTCTTTGGAGAGACGTTTAGGGACCGGTTCTCTTACAACAGAGACGTTTAGGGACCTGTTGTCTCACAGGAGGGACGTTTAGGGACTGCTTCTGTCACAGCAGAGAAGTTTAAGGACTGGTTCTCTCACAGCAGAGATGTTTAGGGACTGGTTCACTCACAGGAGAAACGTTTAGGGACCGGTTCTCTCACAGCAGAGACGTTTAGGGACAGGTTCTCTCACAGCAGAGACGTTTATGGACTGGTTCTCTCACAGCAGAGACGTTTATGGACCGGTTCCCTTACAGGAGAGACGTTTAAGGACCGGTGCTCTTACAGCAGAGATGTTTAGGGACCGGTTCTCTTACAGCAGAGACGTTTAGGGACCGGTTCTCTTACAGCAGAGACGTTTAGGGACTGCTTCTGTCACAGCAGAGACGTTTAGGGACCGGTTCTCTCACAGGAGAGACGTTTAGGGACTGCTTCTGTCACAGCAGAGACGTTTAAGGACTGGTTCTCTCACAGCAGAGACGTTTAGGGACTGGTTCTCTCACAGCAGAGACGTTTAGGGACCGGTTTCTCTTACAGCAGAGACGTTTAGGGACCGGTTCTCTCACAGCAGAGACGTTTAGGGACCGGTTCTCTCACAGCAGAGACGTTTAGGGACCGGTTCTCTCACAGGAGAGACGTTTAGGGACTGCTTCTGTCACAGCAGAGACGTTTAAGGACTGGTTCTCTCACAGCAGAGATGTTTAGGGACTGGTTCTCTCACAGGAGAAACGTTTAGGGACCGGTTCTCTCACAGCAGAGACGTTTAGGGACCGGTGCTCTTACAGCAGAGACGTTTAGGGACCGGTTCTCTTACAGCAGAGACGTTTAGGGACCGGTTCTCTTACAGCAGAGACGTTTAGGGACTGCTTCTGTCACAGCAGAGACGTTTAGGGACCGGTTCTCTCACAGGAGAGACGTTTAGGGACTGCTTCTGTCACAGCAGAGATGTTTAGGGACCGGTTCTCTCACAGGAGAGACGTTTAGGGACTGCTTCTGTCACAGCAGAGACGTTTAAGGACTGGTTCTCTCACAGCAGAGATGTTTAGGGACTGGTTCTCTCACAGGAGAAACGTTTAGGGACCGGTTCTCTCACAGCAGAGACGTTTAGGGACAGGTTCTCTCACAGGAGAGACGTTTAGGGACCGGTTCTCTCACAGCAGAGTCATGTACGGACCGGTTCTCTTACAGGAGAGACGTTTAGGGACCGGTTCTCTCACAGCAGAGACGTTTAGGGACCGGTTCTCTCACAGCAGACACGTTTAGGGACCAGTTCTCTTACAGGAGAGACGTTTAGGGACCGGTTCTCTTACAGCAGAGACGTTTAGGGACCGGTTCTCTCATTGGAGAGACGTTTAGGGACCGGTTCTCTTACAACAGAGACGTTTAGGGACCTGTTCTCTCACAGGAGAGACGTTTAGGGACTGCTTCTGTCACAGCAGAGACGTTTAAGGACTGGTTCTCTCACAGCAGAGATGTTTAGGGACTGGTTCTCTCACAGGAGAAACGTTTAGGGACCGGTTCTCTCACAGCAGAGACGTTTAGGGACAGGTTCTCTCACAGCAGAGACGTTTATGGACTGGTTCTCTCACAGCAGAGACGTTTATGGACCGGTTCCCTCACAGGAGAGACGTTTAGGGACCGGTGCTCTTACAGCAGAGATGTTTAGGGACCGGTTCTCTTACAGCAGAGACGTTTAGGGACCGTTTCTCTTACAACAGAGACGTTTAGGGACCGCTTCTGTCACAGCAGAGACGTTTAGGGACCGGTTCTCTCACAGGAGAGACGCTTTTGCAGGGACCGGTTCTCTCACAGCAGAGATGTTTAGGGACCGGTTCTCTCACAGCAGAGACGTTTAGGGACCGGTTCTCTCACAGCAGAGATGTTTAGGGACCGGTTCTCTCACAGCAGAGACGTTTAGGGACCGGTTCTCTCACAGCAGAGACGTTTAGGGACCGGTTCTCTCACAGGAGAGACGTTTAGGGACTGCTTCTGTCACAGCAGAGACGTTTAAGGACTGGTTCTCTCACAGCAGAGATGTTTAGGGACTGGTTCTCTCACAGGAGAAACGTTTAGGGACCGGTTCTCTTACAGCAGAGACGTTTAGGGACCGGTTCTCTCACAGCAGAGACGTTTAGGGACCGGGTTCTCTCACAGCAGAGACGTTTAGGGACCGGTTCTCTTACAGCAGAGACGTTTAGGGACCGGTTCTCTCACAGCAGAGACGTTTAGGGACCGCTTCTCTCACAGCAGAGACGTTTAGGGACCGGTTCTCTCACAGCAGAGATGTTTAGGGACTGGTTCTCTCACAGCAGAGACGTTTAGGGACCGGTTCTCTCACAGCAGAGACGTTTAGGGACCGGTTCTCTTACAGCAGAGACGTTTAGGGACCGGTTCTCTCACAGCAGAGACGTTTAGGGACTGCTTCTGTCACAGCAGAGACGTTTAGGGACCGGTTCTCTCACAGGAGAGACGTTTAGGGACTGCTTCTGTCACAGCAGAGACGTTTAGGGACCGGTTCTCTCACAGCAGAGACGTTTAGGGACTGCTTCTGTCACAGCAGAGACGTTTAAGGACTGGGTCTCTCACAGCAGAGATGTTTAGGGACTGGTTCTCTCAAAGGAGAAACGTTTAGGTACCGGTTCTCTCACAGCAGAGACGTTTAGGGACAGGTTCTCTCAGAGCAGAGATGTTTAGGGACTGGTTCTCTCACAGGAGAAACGTTTAGGGACCGGTTCTCTTACAACAGAGACGTTTAGGGACTGCTTCTGTCACAGCAGAGACGTTTAGGGACCGGTTCTCTCACAGGAGAGACGTTTAGGGACTGCTTCTGTCACAGCAGAGATGTTTAGGGACCGGTTCTCTCACAGGAGAGACGTTTAGGGACTGCTTCTGTCACAGCAGAGATGTTTAAGGACTGGTTCTCTCACAGCAGAGATGTTTAGGGACTGGTTCTCTCAAAGGAGAAACGTTTAGGTACCGGTTCTCTCACAGCAGAGACGTTTAGGGACAGGTTCTCTCAGAGCAGAGATGTTTAGGGACTGGTTCTCTCACAGGAGAAACGTTTAGGGACCGGTTCTCTTACAACAGAGACGTTTAGGGACTGCTTCTGTCACAGCAGAGACGTTTAGGGACCGGTTCTCTCACAGGAGAGACGTTTAGGGACTGCTTCTGTCACAGCAGAGACGTTTAGGGACCGGTTCTCTCACAGGAGAGACGTTTAGGGACTGCTTCTGTCACAGCAGAGATGTTTAAGGACTGGTTCTCTCACAGCAGAGACGTTTAGGGACTGGTTCTCTCACAGGAGAAACGTTTAGGGACCGGTTCTCTCACAGCAGAGACGTTTAGGGACCGGTTCTCTTACAGCAGAGACGTTTAGGGACCGGTTCTCTCACAACAGAGACGTTTAGGGACTGCTTCTGTCACAGCAGAGACGTTTAGGGACCGGTTCTCTCACAGGAGAGACGTTTAGGGACTGCTTCTGTCACAGCAGAGATGTTTAGGGACCGGTTCTCTCACAGGAGAGACGTTTAGGGACTGCTTCTGTCACAGCAGAGACGTTTAAGGACTGGTTCTCTCACAGCAGAGATGTTTAGGGACTGGTTCTCTCACAGGAGAAACGTTTAGGGACCGGTTCTCTCACAGCAGAGACGTTTAGGGACAGGTTCTCTCAGAGGAGAGACGTTTAGGGACCGGTTCTCTCACAGGAGAGACGTTTAGGGACCGGTTCTCTTACAGCAGAGACGTTTAGGGACCGGTTCTCTCACAGCAGAGACGTTTAGGGACCGGTTCTCTCACAGCAGAGACGTTTAGGGACCGGTTCTCTTACAGCAGAGACGTTTAGGGACCGGTTCTCTCTTTGGAGAGACGTTTAGGGACCGGTTCTCTTACAACAGAGACGTTTAGGGACCTGTTGTCTCACAGGAGGGACGTTTAGGGACTGCTTCTGTCACAGCAGAGACGTTTAAGGACTGGTTCTCTCACAGCAGAGATGTTTAGGGACTGGTTCTCTCACAGGAGAAACGTTTAGGGACCGGTTCTCTCACAGCAGAGACGTTTAGGGACAGGTTCTCTCACAGCAGAGACGTTTATGGACTGGTTCTCTCACAGCAGAGACGTTTATGGACCGGTTCACTTACAGGAGAGACGTTTAAGGACCGGTGCTCTTACAGCAGAGATGTTTAGGGACCGGTTCTCTTACAGCAGAGGCGTTTAGGGACCGGTTTTCTTACAGCAGAGACGTTTAGGGACTGCTTCTGTCACAGCAGAGACGTTTAGGGACCGGTTCTCTCACAGGAGAGACGTTTAGGGACTGCTTCTGTCACAGCAGAGACGTTTAAGGACTGGTTCTCTCACAGCAGAGACGTTTAGGGTCTGGTTCTCTCACAGCAGAGACGTTTAGGGACCGGTTCTCTTACAGCAGAGACGTTTAGGGACCGGTTCTCTCACAGCAGAGACGTTTAGGGACCGGTTCTCTCACAGCAGAGACGTTTAGGGACCGGTTCTCTCACAGGAGAGACGTTTAGGGACTGGTTCTCTCACAGCAGAGACGTTTAGGGACCGGTTCTCTCACAGCAGAGACGTTTAGGGACCGGTTCTCTCACAGCAGAGACGTTTAGGGACCGGTTCTCTCACAGCAGAGACATTTAGGGACCGGTTCTCTTACAGCAGAGACGTTTAGGGACCGGGTTCTCTTACAGCAGAGACGTTTAGGGACCGGTTCTCTTACAGCAGAGATGTTAAGGGACCGGTTCTCTTACAGCAGAGACGTTTAGGGACTGCTTCTGTCACAGCAGAGACGTTTAAGGACTGGTTCTCTCACAGCAGAGATGTTTAGGGACTGGTTCTCTCACAGGAGAAACGTTTAGGGACCGGTTCTCTCACAGCAGAGACGTTTAGGGACCGGTTCTCTTACAGCAGAGACGTTTAGGGACCGGTTCTCTTACAACAGAGACGTTTAGGGACTGCTTCTCTCACAGCAGAGACGTTTAGGGACCGGTTCTCTCACAGCAGAGACGTTTAGGGACTGCTTCTGTCACAGCAGAGATGTTTAGGGACCGGTTCTCTCACAGGAGAGACGTTTAGGGACTGCTTCTGTCACAGCAGAGACGTTTAAGGACTGGTTCTCTCACAGCAGAGACGTTTAGGGACCGGTTCTCTCACAGCAGAGACGTTTAGGGACCGGTTCTCTCACAGCAGAGACGTTTAGGGACCGGTTCTCTCACAGCAGAGACGTTTAGGGACCGGTTCTCTCACAGCAGAGATGTTTAGGGACTGGTTCTCTTACAGGAGAGACGTTTAGGGACCGGTTCTCTTACAACAGAGCCGTTTAGGGACCGGTTCTCTCACAGCAGACACGTTTAGGGACCATTTCTCTTACAGGAGAGACGTTTAGGGACCGGTTCTCTTACAGCAGAGACGTTTAGGGACCGGTTCTCTCATTGGAGAGAGGTTTAGGGACCGGTTCTCTTACAACAGAGACGTTTAGGGACCTGTTGTCTCACAGGAGGGACGTTTAGGGACTGCTTCTGTCACAGCAGAGACGTTTAAGGACTGGTTCTCTCACAGCAGAGATGTTTAGGGACCGGTTCTCTCACAGGAGAAACGTTTAGGGACCGGTTCTCTCACAGCAGAGACGTTTAGGGACTGCTTCTCTCACAGCAGAGACGTTTAAGGGACTGGTTCTCTCACAGCAGAGACGTTTAGGGACCGGTTCTCTCACAGGAGAAACGTTTAGGGACCGGTTCTCTCACAGCAGAGACGTTTAGGGACCGGTTCTCTTACAGCAGAGACGTTTAGGGACCGGTTCTCTCACAGCAGAGACGTTTAGGGACTGCTTCTGTCACAGCAGAGACGTTTAGGGACCGGTTCTCTCACAGGAGAGACGTTTAGGGACTGCTTCTGTCACAGCAGAGATGTTTAGGGACCGGTTCTCTCACAGGAGAGACGTTTAGGGACTGCTTCTCTCACAGCAGAGACGTTTAGGGACCGGTTCTCTCACAGCAGAGACGTTTAGGGACCGGTTCTCTCACAGCAGAGACGTTTAGGGACCGGTTCTCTCACAGCAGAGATGTTTAGGGACTGGTTCTCTCACAGGAGAAACGTTTAGGGACCGGTTCTCTTACAACAGAGACGTTTAGGGACTGCTTCTGTCACAGCAGAGACGTTTAGGGACCGGTTCTCTCACAGGAGAGACGTTTAGGGACTGCTTCTGTCACAGCAGAGATGTTTAGGGACCGGTTCTCTCACAGGAGAGACGTTTAGGGACTGCTTCTCTCACAGCAGAGACGTTTAAGGACTGGTTCTCTCACAGCAGAGATGTTTAGGGACTGGTTCTCTCACAGGAGAAACGTTTAGGGACCGGTTCTCTCACAGCAGAGACGTTTAGGGACCGGTTCTCTTACAGCAGAGACGTTTAGGGACCGGTTCTCTTACAGCAGAGACGTTTAGGGACCGGTTCTCTCACAGCAGAGACGTTTAGGGACTGGTTCTCTCACAGGAGAGACGTTTAGGGACTGCTTCTGTCACAGCAGAGACGTTTAGGGACCGGTTCTCTCACAGCAGAGACGTTTAGGGACTGCTTCTGTCACAGCAGAGATGTTTAGGGACCGGTTCTCTCACAGGAGAGACATTTAGGGACTGCTTCTGTCACAGCAGAGACGTTTAAGGACTGGTTCTCTCACAGCAGAGATGTTTAGGGACTGGTTCTCTCACAGGAGAAACGTTTAGGGACCGGTTCTCTCACAGCAGAGACGTTTAGGGACAGGTTCTCTCAGAGGAGAGACGTTTAGGGACCGGTTCTCTCACAGCAGAGTCATGTACGGACCGGTTCTCTTACAGGAGAGACGTTTAGGGACCGGTTCTCTCACAGCAGAGACGTTTAGGGACCGGTTCTCTCACAGCAGACACGTTTAGGGACCAGTTCTCTTACAGGAGAGACGTTTAGGGACCGGTTCTCTTACAGCAGAGACGTTTAGGGACCGGTTCTCTCATTGGAGAGACGTTTAGGGACCGGTTCTCTTACAACAGAGACGTTTAGGGACCTGTTGTCTCACAGGAGGGACGTTTAGGGACTGCTTCTGTCACAGCAGAGACGTTTAAGGACTGGTTCTCTCACAGCAGAGATGTTTAGGGACTGGTTCACTCACAGGAGAAACGTTTAGGGACCGGTTCTCTCACAGCAGAGACGTTTAGGGACCGGTTCTCTCACAGCAGAGACGTTTATGGACTGGTTCTCTCACAGCAGAGACGTTTATGGACCGGTTCCCTTACAGGAGAGACGTTTAAGGACCGGTGCTCTTACAGCAGAGATGTTTAGGGACCGGTTCTCTTACAGCAGAGACGTTTAGGGACCGGTTCTCTTACAGCAGAGACGTTTAGGGACTGCTTCTGTCACAGCAGAGACGTTTAGGGACCGGTTCTCTCACAGGAGAGACGTTTAGGGACTGCTTCTGTCACAGCAGAGACGTTTAAGGACAGGTTCTCTCACAGCAGAGATATTTAGGGACTGGTTCTCTCACAGCAGAGACGTTTAGGGACCGGTTTTCTTACAGCAGAGACGTTTAGGAACCGGTTCTCTCACAGCAGAGACGTTTAGGGACCGGTTCTCTCACAGCAGAGACGTTTAGGGACCGGTTCTCTCACAGGAGAGACGTTTAGGGACTGCTTCTGTCACAGCAGAGACGTTTAAGGACTGGTTCTCTCACAGCAGAGATGTTTAGGGACTGGTTCTCTCACAGGAGAAACGTTTAGGGACCGGTTCTCTCACAGCAGAGACATTTAGGGACCGGTGCTCTTACAGCAGAGATGTTTAGGGACCGGGTTCTCTTACAGCAGAGACGTTTAGGGACCGGTTCTCTTACAGCAGAGATGTTAAGGGACCGGTTCTCTTACAGCAGAGACGTTTAGGGACTGCTTCTGTCACAGCAGAGACGTTTAAGGACTGGTTCTCTCACAGCAGAGATGTTTAGGGACTGGTTCTCTCACAGGAGAAACGTTTAGGGACCGGTTCTCTCACAGCAGAGACGTTTAGGGACCGGTTCTCTTACAGCAGAGACGTTTAGGGACCGGTTCTCTTACAGCAGAGACGTTTAGGGACTGCTTCTGTCACAGCAGAGACGTTTAGGGACCGGTTCTCTCACAGCAGAGACGTTTAGGGACTGCTTCTGTCACAGCAGAGACGTTTAGGGACCGGTTCTCTCACAGGAGAGACGTTTAGGGACTGCTTCTGTCACAGCAGAGACGTTTAAGGACTGGTTCTCTCACAGCAGAGATGTTTAGGGACTGGTTCTCTCACAGGAGAAACGTTTAGGGACCGGTTCTCTCACAGCAGAGACGTTTAGGGACCGGTTCTCTCAGAGGAGAGACGTTTAGGGACCGGTTCTCTCACAGCAGAGTCATGTACGGACCGGTTCTCTTACAGGAGAGACGTTTAGGGACCGGTTCTCTCACAGCAGAGACGTTTAGGGACCGGTTCTCTCACAGCAGACACGTTTAGGGACCGGTTCTCTTACAGGAGAGACGTTTAGGGACCGGTTCTCTTACAGCAGAGACGTTTAGGGACCGGTTCTCTCATTGGAGAGACGTTTAGGGACCGGTTCTCTTACAACAGAGACGTTTAGGGACCTGTTGTCTCACAGGAGGGACGTTTAGGGACTGCTTCTGTCACAGCAGAGACGTTTAAGGACTGGTTCTCTCACAGCAGAGATGTTTAGGGATTGGTTCACTCACAGGAGAAACGTTTAGGGACCGGTTCTCTCACAGCAGAGACGTTTAGGGACAGGTTCTCTCACAGCAGAGACGTTTATGGACTGGTTCTCTCACAGCAGAGACGTTTATGGACCGGTTCCCTTACAGGAGAGACGTTTAAGGACCGGTGCTCTTAAAGCAGAGATGTTTAGGGACCGGTTCTCTTACAGCAGAGACGTTTAGGGACCGGTTCTCTTACAACAGAGACGTTTAGGGACTGCTTCTGTCACAGCAGAGACGTTTAGGGACCGGTTCTCTCACAGGAGAGACGTTTAGGGACTGCTTCTGTCACAGCAGAGACGTTTAGGGACTGGTTCTCTCACAGCAGAGACGTTTAGGGACTGCTTCTCTCACAGCAGAGACGTTTAGGGACCGGTTCTCTCACAGCAGAGACGTTTAGGGACCGGTTCTCTCACAGCAGAGACGTTTAGGGACCGGTTCTCTCACAGCAGAGACGTTTAGGGACCGGTTCTCTCACAGGAGAGACGTTTAGGGACCGGTTCTCTCACAGCAGAGACGTTTAGGGACCGGTTCTCTCACAGCAGAGATGTTTAGGGACTGGTTCTCTCACAGGAGAGACGTTTAGGGACCGGTTCTCTCACAGCAGAGACGTTTAGGGACCGGTTCTCTTACAGCAGAGACGTTTAGGGACCGGTTCTCTTACAGCAGAGACGTTTAGGGGACCGGTTCTCTCACAGCAGAGATGTTTAGGGACCGGTTCTCTCACAGCAGAGACGTTTAGGGACTGCTTCTGTCACAGCAGAGACGTTTAAGGACTGGTTCTCTCACAGCAGAGATGTTTAGGGACTGGTTCTCTCACAGCAGAGACGTTTAGGGACCGGTTCTCTCACAGCAGAGACGTTTAGGGACCGGTTCTCTTACAGCAGAGACGTTTAGGGACCGGTTCTCTTACAGCAGAGACGTTTAGGGACTGCTTCTGTCACAGCAGAGACGTTTAGGGACCGGTTCTCTTACAACAGAGACGTTTAGGGACTGCTTCTGTCACAGCAGAGACGTTTAGGGACCGGTTCTCTCACAGGAGAGACGTTTAGGGACTGCTTCTGTCACAGCAGAGATGTTTAAGGACTGGTTCTCTCACAGCAGAGATGTTTAGGGACTGGTTCTCTCACAGGAGAAACGTTTAGGGACCGGTTCTCTCACAGCAGAGACGTTTAGGGACAGGTTCTCTCAGAGGAGAGACGTTTAGGGACCGGTTCTCTCACAGCAGAGTCATGTACGGACCGGTTCTCTTACAGGAGAGACGTTTAGGGACCGGTTCTCTCACATCAGAGACGTTTAGGGACCGGTTCTCTCACAGCAGACACGTTTAGGGACCAGTTCTCTTACAGAAGAGACGTTTAGGGACCGGTTCTCTTACAGCAGAGACGTTTAGGGACCGGTTCTCTTACAGCAGAGACGTTTAGGGACCGGTTCTCTTACAACAGAGACGTTTAGGGACCTGTTGTCTCACAGGAGAGACGTTTAGGGACTGCTTCTGTCACAGCAGAGACGTTTAAGGACTGGTTCTCTCACAGCAGAGATGTTTAGGGACTGGTTCACTCACAGGAGAAACGTTTAGGGACCGGTTCTCTCACAGGAGAGACGTTTAGGGACTGCTTCTGTCACAGCAGAGACGTTTAAGGACTGGTTCTCTCACAGCAGAGATGTTTAGGGACCGGTTCTCTCACAGGAGAGACGTTTAGGGACCGGTTCTCTCACAGCAGAGACGTTTAGGGACCGGTTCTCTTACAGCAGAGACGTTTAGGGACCGGTTCTCTTACAACAGAGACGTTTAGGGACTGCTTCTGTCACAGCAGAGACGTTTAGGGACCGGTTCTCTCACAGGAGAGACGTTTAGGGACTGCTTCTGTCACAGCAGAGATGTTTAGGGACCGGTTCTCTCACAGGAGAGACATTTAGGGACTGCTTCTGTCACAGCAGAGACGTTTAAGGACTGGTTCTCTCACAGCAGAGATGTTTAGGGACTGGTTCTCTCACAGGAGAAACGTTTAGGGACCGGTTCTCTCACAGCAGAGACGTTTAGGGACAGGTTCTCTCACAGCAGAGACGTTTAGGGACCGGTTCTCTCACAGCAGAGACGTTTAGGGACCGGTTCTCTTACAGCAGAGACGTTTAGGGACCGGTTCTCTCACAGCAGAGACGTTTAGGGACCGGTTCTCTCACAGGAGAGACGTTTAGGGACTGCTTCTCTCACAGCAGAGACGTTTAGGGACCGGTTCTCTCACAGGAGAGACGTTTAGGGACTGCTTCTCTCACAGCAGAGAC
The DNA here is from genome assembly GCF_020615455.1 of Coregonus clupeaformis. Lineage (NCBI taxonomy): Eukaryota > Metazoa > Chordata > Actinopteri > Salmoniformes > Salmonidae > Coregonus > Coregonus clupeaformis. The sequence goes on along the minus strand of NW_025535977.1, from coordinate 13,785 downwards.
GTTTAGGGACCGGTTCTCTCACAGCAGAGACGTTTAGGGACTGGTTCTCTCACAGGAGAGACGTTTAGGGACCGGTTCTCTCACAGCAGAGACGTTTAGGGACCGGTTCTCTTACAGCAGAGACGTTTAGGGACCGGTTCTCTTACAGCAGAGACGTTTAGGGACCGGTTCTCTCACAGCAGAGACGTTTAGGGACCGGTTCTCTCACAGGAGAGACGTTTAGGACTGCTTCTGTCACAGCAGAGACGTTTAGGGACCGGTTCTCTCACAGGAGAGACGTTTAGGGACTGCTTCTGTCACAGCAGAGACGTTTAGGGACCGGTTCTCTCACAGGAGAGACGTTTAGGGACTGCTTCTGTCACAGCAGAGACGTTTAAGGACTGGTTCTCTCACAGCAGAGATGTTTAGGGACTGGTTCTCTCACAGGAGAAACGTTTAGGGACCGGTTCTCTCACAGCAGAGACGTTTAGGGACAGGTTCTCTCAGAGGAGAGACGTTTAGGGACCGGTTCTCTCACAGCAGAGTCATGTCGGACCGGTTCTCTTACAGGAGAGACGTTTAGGGACCGGTTCTCTCACAGCAGAGACGTTTAGGGACCGGTTCTCTCACAGCAGACACGTTTAGGGACCAGTTCTCTTACAGGAGAGACGTTTAGGGACCGGTTCTCTTACAGCAGAGACGTTTAGGGACCGGTTCTCTCTTGGAGAGACGTTTAGGGACCGGTTCTCTTACAGCAGAGACGTTTAGGGACCTGTTGTCTCACAGGAGAGACGTTTAGGGACTGCTTCTGTCACAGCAGAGACGTTTAAGGACTGGTTCTCTCACAGCAGAGATGTTTAGGGACTGGTTCACTCACAGGAGAAACGTTTAGGGACCGGTTCTCTCACAGCAGAGACGTTTAGGGACAGGTTCTCTCACAGCAGAGACGTTTATGGACTGGTTCTCTCACAGCAGAGACGTTTATGGACCGGTTCCCTTACAGGAGAGACGTTTAAGGACCGGTGCTCTTACAGCAGAGATGTTTAGGGACCGGTTCTCTTACAGCAGAGACGTTTAGGGACCGTTTTTCTTACAGCAGAGACGTTTAGGGACTGCTTCTGTCACAGCAGAGACGTTTAGGGACCGGTTCTCTCACAGGAGAGACGTTTAGGGACTGCTTCTGTCACAGCAGAGACGTTTAAGGACTGGTTCTCTCACAGCAGAGATGTTTAGGGTCTGGTTCTCTCACAGCAGAGACGTTTAGGGACCGGTTTTCTTACAGCAGAGACGTTTAGGGACCGGTTCTCTCACAGCAGAGACGTTTAGGGACCGGTTCTCTCACAGCAGAGACGTTTAGGGACCGGTTCTCTCACAGGAGAGACGTTTAGGGACTGCTTCTGTCACAGCAGAGACGTTTAGGGACCGGTTCTCTCACAGCAGAGACGTTTAGGGACTGGTTCTCTCACAGGAGAAACGTTTAGGGACCGGTTCTCTCACAGCAGAGATGTTTAGGGACCGGGTTCTCTTACAGCAGAGACGTTTAGGGACCGGTTCTCTCACAGCAGAGACGTTTAGGGACCGGTTCTCTTACAGCAGAGACGTTTAGGGACCGGTTCTCTCACAGCAGAGACGTTTAGGGACTGCTTCTGTCACAGCAGAGACGTTTAGGGACCGGTTCTCTCACAGCAGAGACGTTTAGGGACCGGTTCTCTCACAGCAGAGACGTTTAGGGACCGGTTCTCTCACAGCAGAGACGTTTAGGGACCGGTTCTCTTACAGCAGAGACGTTTAGGGACCGGTTCTCTTACAACAGAGACGTTTAGGGACTGCTTCTGTCACAGCAGAGACGTTTAGGGACCGGTTCTCTCACAGGAGAGACGTTTAGGGACTGCTTCTGTCACAGCAGAGACGTTTAGGGACCGGTTCTCTCACAGGAGAGACGTTTAGGGACTGCTTCTGTCACAGCAGAGACGTTTAAGGACTGGTTCTCTCACAGCAGAGATGTTTAGGGACTGGTTCTCTCACAGGAGAGACGTTTAGGGACCGGTTCTCTCACAGCAGAGACGTTTAGGGGACAGGTTCTCTCACAGGAGAGACGTTTAGGGACCGGTTCTCTCACAGCAGAGTCGTGTACGGACCGGTTCTCTTACAGGAGAGACGTTTAGGGACCGGTTCTCTCACAGCAGAGACGTTTAGGGACCGGTTCTCTCACAGCAGAGACGTTTAGGGACCAGTTCTCTTACAGGAGAGACGTTTAGGGACCGGTTCTCTTACAGCAGAGACGTTTAGGGACCGGTTCTCTCTTTGGAGAGACGTTTAGGGACCGGTTCTCTTACAACAGAGACGTTTAGGGACCTGTTGTCTCACAGGAGGGACGTTTAGGGACTGCTTCTGTCACAGCAGAGAAGTTTAAGGACTGGTTCTCTCACAGCAGAGATGTTTAGGGACTGGTTCACTCACAGGAGAAACGTTTAGGGACCGGTTCTCTCACAGCAGAGACGTTTAGGGACAGGTTCTCTCACAGCAGAGACGTTTATGGACTGGTTCTCTCACAGCAGAGACGTTTATGGACCGGTTCCCTTACAGGAGAGACGTTTAAGGACCGGTGCTCTTACAGCAGAGACGTTTAGGGACCGGTTCTCTTACAGCAGAGACGTTTAGGGACCGTTTTTCTTACAGCAGAGACGTTTAGGGACTGCTTCTGTCACAGCAGAGACGTTTAGGGACCGGTTCTCTCACAGGAGAGACGTTTAAGGGACTGCTTCTGTCACAGCAGAGACGTTTAGGGACCGGTTCTCTCACAGGAGAGACGTTTAGGGACTGCTTCTGTCACAGCAGAGACGTTTAAGGACTGGTTCTCTCACAGCAGAGATGTTTAGGGACTGGTTCTCTCACAGCAGAGACGTTTAGGGACCGGTTTCTCTTACAGCAGAGACGTTTAGGGACCGGTTCTCTCACAGCAGAGACGTTTAGGGACCGGTTCTCTCACAGCAGAGACGTTTAGGGACCGGTTCTCTCACAGGAGAGACGTTTAGGGACTGCTTCTGTCACAGCAGAGACGTTTAAGGACTGGTTCTCTCACAGCAGAGATGTTTAGGGACTGGTTCTCTCACAGGAGAAACGTTTAGGGACCGGTTCTCTCACAGCAGAGACATTTAGGGACCGGTGCTCTTACAGCAGAGATGTTTAGGGACCGGGTTCTCTTACAGCAGAGACGTTTAGGGACCGGTTCTCTTACAGCAGAGATGTTAAGGGACCGGTTCTCTTACAGCAGAGACGTTTAGGGACTGCTTCTGTCACAGCAGAGACGTTTAGGGACCGGTTCTCTCACAGGAGAGACGTTTAGGGACTGCTTCTGTCACAGCAGAGACGTTTAGGGACCGGTTCTCTCACAGGAGAGACATTTAGGGACTGCTTCTGTCACAGCAGAGACGTTTAAGGACTGGTTCTCTCACAGCAGAGATGTTTAGGGACTGGTTCTCTCACAGGAGAAACGTTTAGGGACCGGTGCTCTTACAGCAGAGATGTTTAGGGACCGGTTCTCTTACAGCAGAGACGTTTAGGGACCGGTTCTCTTACAACAGAGACGTTTAGGGACTGCTTCTGTCACAGCAGAGACGTTTAGGGACCGGTTCTCTCACAGGAGAGACGTTTAGGGACTGCTTCTGTCACAGCAGAGATGTTTAGGGACCGGTTCTCTCACAGGAGAGACGTTTAGGGACTGCTTCTGTCACAGCAGAGATGTTTAAGGACTGGTTCTCTCACAGCAGAGATGTTTAGGGACTGGTTCTCTCACAGGAGAAACGTTTAGGGACCGGTTCTCTCACAGCAGAGACGTTTAGGGACAGGTTCTCTCAGAGGAGAGACGTTTAGGGACCGGTTCTCTCACAGCAGAGTCATGTAGGGACCGGTTCTCTTACAGGAGAGACGTTTAGGGACCGGTTCTCTCACAGCAGAGACGTTTAGGGACCGGTTCTCTCACAGCAGACACGTTTAGGGACCAGTTCTCTTACAGGAGAGACGTTTAGGGACCGGTTCTCTTACAGCAGAGACGTTTAGGGACCGGTTCTCTCTTTGGAGAGACGTTTAGGGACCGGTTCTCTTACAACAGAGACGTTTAGGGACCTGTTGTCTCACAGGAGGGACGTTTAGGGACTGCTTCTGTCACAGCAGAGAAGTTTAAGGACTGGTTCTCTCACAGCAGAGATGTTTAGGGACTGGTTCACTCACAGGAGAAACGTTTAGGGACCGGTTCTCTCACAGCAGAGACGTTTAGGGACAGGTTCTCTCACAGCAGAGACGTTTATGGACTGGTTCTCTCACAGCAGAGACGTTTATGGACCGGTTCCCTTACAGGAGAGACGTTTAAGGACCGGTGCTCTTACAGCAGAGATGTTTAGGGACCGGTTCTCTTACAGCAGAGACGTTTAGGGACCGTTTTTCTTACAGCAGAGACGTTTAGGGACTGCTTCTGTCACAGCATAGATGTTTAGGGACCGGTTCTCTCACAGGAGAGTCGTTTAAGGACTGCTTCTGTCACAGCAGAGACGTTTAGGGACCGGTTCTCTCACAGGAGAGACGTTTAGGGACTGCTTCTGTCACAGCAGAGACGTTTAAGGACTGGTTCTCTCACAGCAGAGATGTTTAGGGTCTGGTTCTCTCACAGCAGAGACGTTTAGGGACCGGTTCTCTTACAGCAGAGACGTTTAGGGACCGGTTCTCTCACAGCAGAGACGTTTAGGGACCGGTTCTCTCACAGCAGAGACGTTTAGGGACCGGTTCTCTCACAGGAGAGACGTTTAGGGACTGCTTCTGTCACAGCAGAGACGTTTAGGGACTGGTTCTCTCACAGCAGAGATGTTTAGGGACTGGTTCTCTCACAGGAGAAACGTTTAGGGACCGGTTCTCTCACAGCAGAGACATTTAGGGACCGGTGCTCTTACAGCAGAGATGTTTAGGGACCGGGTTCTCTTACAGCAGAGACGTTTAGGGACCGGTTCTCTTACAGCAGAGATGTTAAGGGACCGGTTCTCTTACAGCAGAGACGTTTAGGGACCGGTTCTCTCACAGGAGAGACGTTTAGGGACTGCTTCTGTCACAGCAGAGATGTTTAAGGACTGGTTCTCTCACAGCAGAGATGTTTAGGGACTGGTTCTCTCACAGGAGAAACGTTTAGGACCGGTTCTCTCACAGCAGAGACGTTTAGGGACTGGTTCTCTCACAGGAGAGACGTTTAGGGACCGGTTCTCTCACAGCAGAGACGTTTAGGGACCGGTTCTCTTACAGCAGAGACGTTTAGGGACCGGTTCTCTCACAGCAGAGACGTTTAGGGACCGGTTCTCTCACAGCAGAGACGTTTAGGGACCGGTTCTCTTACAGCAGAGACGTTTAGGGACCGGTTCTCTCACAGCAGAGACGTTTAGGGACCGGTTCTCTCACAGCAGAGACGTTTAGGGACCGGTTCTCTTACAGCAGAGATGTTAAGGGACCGGTTCTCTTACAGCAGAGACGTTTAGGGACCGGTTCTCTTACAACAGAGACGTTTAGGGACTGCTTCTGTCACAGCAGAGACGTTTAGGGACCGGTTCTCTCACAGGAGAGACGTTTAGGGACTGCTTCTCTCACAGCAGAGACGTTTAGGGACCGGTTCTCTCACAGGAGAGACGTTTAGGGACTGCTTCTGTCACAGCAGAGACGTTTAAGGACTGGTTCTCTCACAGCAGAGATGTTTAGGGACTGGTTCTCTCACAGGAGAAACGTTTAGGGACCGGTTCTCTCACAGCAGAGACGTTTAGGGACAGGTTCTCTCAGAGCAGAGACGTTTAGGGACCGGTTCTCTCACAGCAGAGATCGTTTACGGACCGGTTCTCTTACAGGAGAGACGTTTAGGGACCGAGTTCTCTCACAGCAGAGACGTTTAGGGACCGGTTCTCTTACAGCAGAGACGTTTAGGGACCGGTTCTCTTACAGCAGAGACGCGTTTAGGGACCGGTTCTCTTACAGCAGAGACGTTTAGGGACTGGTTCTCTCACAGCAGAGACGTTTAGGGACCGGTTCTCTCACAGGAGAGACGTTTAGGGACCGCTTCTCTCACAGCAGAGACGTTTAGGGACCGGTTCTCTCACAGCAGAGATGTTTAGGGACTGGTTCTCTCACAGCAGAGAACGTTTAGGGACCGGTTCTCTTACAGCAGAGACGTTTAGGGACCGGTTCTCTCACTGGAGAGACGTTTAGGGACCGGTTCTCTCACAGCAGAGACGTTTAGGGACCTGTTGTCTCACAGCAGAGACGTTTAGGGACCGGTTCTCTTACAGCAGAGACGTTTAGGGACCGGTTCTCTTACAGCAGAGACGTTTAGGGACCGGTTCTCTTACAGGAGAGACGTTTAGGGACCGGTGCTCTTACAGCAGAGATGTTTAGGGACCGGTTCTCTTACAGCAGAGACGTTTAGGGACCGGTTCTCTTACAGCAGAGACGTTTAGGGACTGCTTCTGTCACAGCAGAGATGTTTAGGGACCGGTTCTCTCACAGGAGAGACGTTTAGGGACTGCTTCTGTCACAGCAGAGACGTTTAGGGACCGGTTCTCTCACAGGAGAGACGTTTAGGGACTGCTTCTGTCACAGCAGAGACGTTTAAGGACTGGTTCTCTCACAGCAGAGATGTTTAGGGACTGGTTCTCTCACAGCAGAGACGTTTAGGGACCGGTTCTCTCACAGCAGAGACGTTTAGGGACCGGTTCTCTCACAGCAGAGACGTTTAGGGACCGGTTCTCTTACAGCAGAGACGTTTAGGGACCGGTTCTCTCACAGCAGAGACGTTTAGGGACCGGTTCTCTTACAGCAGAGACGTTTAGGGACCGGTTCTCTTACAGCAGAGACGTTTAGGGACCGGTTCTCTTAAAGCAGAGACGTTTAGGGACTGCTTATGTCACAGCAGAGACGTTTAGGGACCGGTTCTCTCACAGGAGAGACGTTTAGGGACTGCTTCTGTCACAGCAGAGACGTTTAGGGACTGGTTCTCTCACAGCAGAGACGTTTAGGGACTGGTTCTCTCACAGCAGAGACGTTTAGGGACCGGTTTTCTTACAGCAGAGACGTTTAGGAACCGGTTCTCTCACAGCAGAGACGTTTAGGGACCGGTTCTCTCACAGCAGAGACGTTTAGGGACCGGTTCTCTCACAGGAGAGACGTTTAGGGACTGCTTCTGTCACAGCAGAGACGTTTAAGGACTGGTTCTCTCACAGCAGAGATGTTTAGGGACTGGTTCTCTCACAGGAGAAACGTTTAGGGACCGGTTCTCTTACAGCAGAGACGTTTAGGGACCGGTTCTCTCATTGGAGAGACGTTTAGGGACCGGTTCTCTTACAGCAGAGACGTTTAGGGACCGGTTCTCTCACAGCAGAGACGTTTAGGGACCGGTTCTCTTACAGCAGAGACGTTTAGGGACCGGTTCTCTTACAGCAGAGACGTTTAGGGACCGGTTCTCTTACAGGAGAGACGTTTAGGGACCGGTGCTCTTACAGCAGAGATGTTTAGGGACCGGTTCTCTTACAGCAGAGAAGTTTAGGGACCGGTTCTCTTACAGCAGAGACGTTTAGGGACTGCTTCTGTCACAGCATAGATGTTTAGGGACCGGTTCTCTCACAGGAGAGACGTTTAGGGACTGCTTCTGTCACAGCAGAGACGTTTAGGGACCGGTTCTCTCACAGGAGAGACGTTTAGGGACTGCTTCTGTCACAGCAGAGACGTTTAGGGACTGGTTCTCTCACAGCAGAGACGTTTAGGGTCTGGTTCTCTCACAGCAGAGACGTTTAGGGACCGGTTCTCTTACAGCAGAGACGTTTAGGGACCGGTTCTCTCACAGCAGAGACGTTTAGGGACCGGTTCTCTCACAGCAGAGACGTTTAGGGACCGGTTCTCTCACAGCAGAGACGTTTAGGGACCGGTTCTCTTACAGGAGAGACGTTTAGGGACCGGTTCTCTTACAACAGAGACGTTTAGGGACCGGTTCTCTCACAGCAGAGACGTTTAGGGACTGCTTCTCTCACAGCAGAGGCGTTTAAGGACTGGTTCTCTCACAGCAGAGACGTTTAGGGACTGGTTCTCTCACAGGAGAAACGTTTAGGGACCGGTTCTCTCACAGCAGAGACGTTTAGGGACCGGTTCTCTCACAGCAGAGACGTTTAGGGACCGGGTTCTCTTACAGCAGAGACGTTTAGGGACCGGTTCTCTTACAGCAGAGACGTTTAGGGACCGGTTCTCTCACAGCAGAGACGTTTAGGGACCGGTTCTCTTACAGCAGAGACGTTTAGGGACTGCTTCTGTCACAGCAGAGACGTTTAGGGACCGGTTCTCTCACAGGAGAGACGTTTAGGGACTGCTTCTGTCACAGCAGAGATGTTTAGGGACCGGTTTTCTTACAGCAGAGACGTTTAGGAACCGGTTCTCTCACAGCAGAGACGTTTAGGGACCGGTTCTCTCACAGCAGAGACGTTTAGGGACCGGTTCTCTAACAGGAGAGACGTTTAGGGACTGCTTCTGTCACAGCAGAGACGTTTAAGGACTGGTTCTCTCACAGCAGAGATGTTTAGGGACTGGTTCTCTCACAGGAGAAACGTTTAGGGACCGGTTCTCTTACAGCAGAGACGTTTAGGGACCGGTTCTCTCACTGGAGAGACGTTTAGGGACCGGTTCTCTTACAGCAGAGACGTTTAGGGACCGGTTCTCTCACAGGAGAGACGTTTAGGGACCAGTTCTCTTACAGCAGAGACGTTTAGGGACCGGTTCTCTTGCAGCAGAGATGTTTAGGGACCGGTTCTCTTACAGGAGAGACGTTTAGGGACCGGTGCTCTTACAGCAGAGATGTTTAGGGACCGGTTCTCTTACAGCAGAGACGTTTAGGGACCGGTTCTCTTACAGCAGAGACGTTTAGGGACTGCTTCTGTCACAGCATAGATGTTTAGGGACCGGTTCTCTCACAGGAGAGTCGTTTAAGGACTGCTTCTGTCACAGCAGAGACGTTTAGGGACCGGTTCTCTCACAGGAGAGACGTTTAGGGACTGCTTCTGTCACAGCAGAGACGTTTAAGGACTGGTTCTCTCACAGCAGAGATGTTTAGGGTCTGGTTCTCTCACAGCAGAGACGTTTAGGGACCGGTTTTCTTACAGCAGAGACGTTTAGGAACCGGTTCTCTCACAGCAGAGACGTTTAGGGACCGGTTCTCTCACAGCAGAGACGTTTAGGGACCGGTTCTCTCACAGCAGAGATGTTTAGGGACTGGTTCTCTTACAGGAGAGACGTTTAGGGACCGGTTCTCTTACAACAGAGACGTTTAGGGACCGGTTCTCTCACAGGAGAGACGTTTAGGGACTGCTTCTGTCACAGCAGAGACGTTTAAGGACTGGTTCTCTCACAGCAGAGATGTTTAGGGACTGGTTCTCTCACAGGAGAAACGTTTAGGGACCGGTTCTCTCACAGCAGAGACATTTAGGGACCGGTGCTCTTACAGCAGAGATGTTTAGGGACCGGGTTCTCTTACAGCAGAGACGTTTAGGGACCGGTTCTCTTACAGCAGAGATGTTAAGGGACCGGTTCTCTTACAGCAGAGACGTTTAGGGACCGGTTCTCTTACAACAGAGACGTTTAGGGACTGCTTCTGTCACAGCAGAGACGTTTAGGGACCGGTTCTCTCACAGGAGAGACGTTTAGGGACTGCTTCTGTCACAGCAGAGATGTTTAGGGACCGGTTCTCTCACAGGAGAGACGTTTAGGGACTGCTTCTGTCACAGCAGAGATGTTTAAGGACTGGTTCTCTCACAGCAGAGATGTTTAGGGACTGGTTCTCTCAAAGGAGAAACGTTTAGGGACCGGTTCTCTCACAGCAGAGACGTTTAGGGACAGGTTCTCTCAGAGGAGAGACGTTTAGGGACCGGTTCTCTCACAGCAGAGTCATGTACGGACCGGTTCTCTTACAGGTGAGACGTTTAGGGACCGGTTCTCTCACAGCAGAAACGTTTAGGGACCGGTTCTCTCACAGCAGATACGTTTAGGTTCCAGTTCTCTACAGGAGAGACGTTTAGGGACCGGTTCTCTTACAGCAGAGACGTTTAGGGACCGGTTCTCTCATTGGAGAGACGTTTAGGGACCGGTTCTCTTACAACAGAGACGTTTAGGGACCTGTTGTCTCACAGGAGGGACGTTTAGGGACTGCTTCTGTCACAGCAGAGACGTTTAAGGACTGGTTCTCTCACAGCAGAGATGTTTAGGGATTGGTTCACTCACAGGAGAAACGTTTAGGGACCGGTTCTCTCACACGTTTGGGCAGTTCTCTCACAGCAGAGACGTTTATGGACTGGTTCTCTCACAGCAGAGACGTTTATGGACCGGTTCCCTTACAGGAGAGACGTTTAAGGACCGGTGCTCTTAAAGCAGAGATGTTTAGGGACCGGTTCTCTTACAGCAGAGACGTTTAGGGACCGGTTCTCTTACAACAGAGACGTTTAGGGACTGCTTCTGTCACAGCAGAGACGTTTAGGGACCGGTTCTCTCACAGGAGAGACGTTTAGGGACTGCTTCTGTCACAGCAGAGATGTTTAGGGACCGGTTCTCTCACAGGAGAGACATTTAGGGACTGCTTCTGTCACAGCAGAGACGTTTAAGGACTGGTTCTCTCACAGCAGAGATGTTTAGGGACTGGTTCTCTCACAGGAGAAACGTTTAGGGACCGGTTCTCTCACAGCAGAGACGTTTAGGGACAGGTTCTCTCAGAGGAGAGACGTTTAGGGACCGGTTCTCTCACAGCAGAGTCATGTACGGACCGGTTCTCTTACAGGAGAGACGTTTAGGGACCGGTTCTCTCACAGCAGAGACGTTTAGGGACCGGTTCTCTTACAGCAGAGACGTTTAGGGACCGGTTCTCTTACAGCAGAGACGTTTAGGGACCGGTTCTCTTAAAGCAGAGACGTTTAGGGACTGCTTATGTCACAGCATAGATGTTTAGGGACTGGTTCTCTCACAGCAGAGATGTTTAGGGATTGGTTCACTCACAGCAGAAACGTTTAGGGACCGGTTCTCTCACAGCAGAGACGTTTAAGGACTGGTTCTCTCACAGCAGAGAAGCGTTTAGGGACTGGTTCTCTCACAGCAGAGACGTTTAGGGACCGGTTCCCTTACAGGAGAGACGTTTAGGGACCGGTGCTCTTACAGCAGAGACGTTTAGGGACCGGTTCTCTCACAGCAGAGACGTTTAGGGACCGGTTCTCTTACAACAGAGACGTTTAGGGACTGCTTCTCTCACAGCAGAGACGTTTAGGGACCGGTTCTCTCACAGGAGAGAACGTTTAGGGACCGGTTCTCTCACAGCAGAGATGTTTAGGGACCGGTTCTCTCACAGGAGAGACGTTTAGGGACTGCTTCTCTCACAGCAGAGACGTTTAAGGACTGGTTCTCTCACAGCAGAGACGTTTAGGGACTGGTTCTCTCACAGGAGAAACGTTTAGGGACCGGTTCTCTCACAGCAGAGACGTTTAGGGACCGGTTCTCTCAGAGCAGAGACGTTTAGGGACCGGTTCTCTCACAGCAGAGACGTTTAGGGACCGGTTCTCTTACAGGAGAGACGTTTAGGGACCGGTTCTCTCCACAGCAGAGCGTTTAGGGACCGGTTCTCTCACAGCAGAGACGTTTAGGGACCGGTTCTCTTACAGCAGAGACGTTTAAGGACCGGTTCTCTTACAGCAGAGAGGTTTAGGGACTGGTTCTCTCACAGCATAGACGTTTAGGGACCGGTTCTCTCACAGCAGAGAGACGTTTAGGGACCGCTTCTGTCACAGCAGACGTTTAGGGACCGGTTCTCTCACAGCAGAGGCGTTTAGGGTCTGCTTCTCTCACAGCAGAGACGTTTAGGGACCGGTTTTCTTACAGCAGAGACGTTTAGGAACCGGTTCTCTCACAGCAGAGACGTTTAGGGACCGGTTCTCTCACAGCAGAGACGTTTAGGGACCGGTTCTCTCACAGGAGAGACGTTTAGGGACTGCTTCTGTCACAGCAGAGACGTTTAAGGACTGGTTCTCTCACAGCAGAGATGTTTAGGGACTGGTTCTCTTACAGCAGAGACGTTTAGGGACCGGTTCTCTCATTGGAGAGACGTTTAGGGACCGGTTCTCTTACAACAGAGACGTTTAGGGACCTGTTGTCTCACAGCAGAGACGTTTAGGGACCGGTTCTCTTACAGCAGAGACGTTTAGGGACCGGTTCTCTTACAGCAGAGAGTTTAGGGACCGGTTCTCTCACAGCAGAGACGTTTAGGGACCGGTTCTCTTACAGCAGAGACGTTTAGGGACCGGTTCTCTTACAGCAGAGAGACGTTTAGGGACCGGTTCTCTTACAGCAGAGACGTTTAGGGACCGCTTCTCTCACAGCAGAGACGTTTAGGGACCGGTTCTCTCACAGGAGAGGCGTTTAGGGACTGCTTCTGTCACAGCAGAGAGTTTAGGGGACTTGCTCTCACAGCAGAGACGTTTAGGGACTGCTTCTCTCACAGCAGAGATGTTTAGGGACCGGTTCTCTCACAGGAGAGACATTTAGGGACTGCTTCTCTCACAGCAAGAGACGTTTAAGGACTGGTTCTCTCACAGCAGAGATGTTTAGGGACTGGTTCTCTCACAGGAGAAACGTTTAGGGACCGGTTCTCTTACAGCAGAGATGTTTAGGGACCGGTTCTCTTACAGCAGAGAGCTTTAGGACCGGTTCTCTTACAACAGAGACGTTTAGGGACTGCTTCTGTCACAGCAGAGACGTTTAGGGACCGGTTCTCTCACAGGAGAGACGTTTAGGGACTGCTTCTGTCAGCAGCAGAGATGTTTAGGGACTGGTTCTCTCACAGGAGAGACATTTAGGGACTGCTTCTGTCACAGCAGAGACGTTTAAGGACTGAGTTCTCTCACAGCAGAGATGTTTAGGGACTGGTTCTCTCACAGGAGAAACGTTTGAGACCGGTTCTCTCACAGCAGAGACGTTTAGGGACAGGTTCTCTCAGAGGAGAGACGTTTGGGACCGGTTCTCTCACAGCTCAGAGTCATTTACGGACCGGTTCTCTCAACAGGAGAGGCGTTTAGGGACCGGTTCTCTCACAGCAGAGACGTTTAGGGACCGGTTCTCTTACAGCAGACGTTTAGGGACTGGTTCTCTTCAGCAGAGACGTTTAGGGACCGGTTCTCTTTTAAGCAGAGACGTTTAGGGACTGCTTCTGTCACAGCATAGATGTTTAGGGACCGGTTCTCTCCCAGGAGATGCGTTTAGGGACTGCTTCTGTCACAGCAGAGACGTTTAAGGACTGGTTCTCTCACAAGCAGAGATGTTTAGGGACTGCTTCTCTCACAGCAGAGACGTTTAGGGACCGGTTCTCTCACAGCAGAGATTTGGAAACCGGTTCTCTCCCAGCAGACACGTTTAGGGACCGGTTCTCTCACAGCAGAGACGTTTAGGGACCGGTTCTCTCACAGGAGACGTTTAGGGACTGCTTCTCTCTCAGCAGAGACGTTTGGACTGGTTCTCTCACAGCAGAGATGTTTAGGGACTGTTCTCTCACAGGAGAGACGTTTGGGACCGGTTCTCTCACTGCAGACGTTTAGGGACCGTTCTCTTACAACAGAGCGTTTAGGGACCTGTTCCTCTCACAGCAGACAGCGTTTAGGGACCAGTTCTCTCACAGCAGAGACGTTTAGGGACCGGTTCTCTTGCAGCAGAGGCGTTTAGGGCGGTTCTCTTCACAGCAAGAGACGTTTAGGGACCGGTTCTCTTACAGCAGAG